>NC_057934.1:54413513-54713513 GCF_018555375.3 Anguilla rostrata
CAATACCCCTAAAAAATGTCTCAGACAAAAGTGTAACAAATATTACTAAATATGTTATATATTTAACATTCAATGTGTTTAACATTCAATGCTGCACACCGTAAGATTTCTTGATAATTTTATATGATTTTATATGATCTCCTTATGCTCCGTATCTTTTTACTCAGGCAGGAGAGAGACCAGGAGACACCAGAGGACTTTTTTTATTTTGTTGACTTCCAAAGACACAATGCTGAGATAGCTGCTTTCCACCTGGACAGGTAAAAATAATACTCTCTTAGAGAGACATAAAACATATATTTTGTACATTACTATTAGGAGGTGAACAGTACTCATCAGCTGCTGAGCTTTACTCTTGGGGGGGGGGGGGGGGGGGTTGGTTCTCAGAGATTTTATCTATAGTAGTTTGTAGTAGTTTGTATAGTAGTGTGTAGAACTACTGATTGTTTGAAACGAGTTTGTTTGATATAGAACATGGTCATTTCCTTCCAAATTCATAGGATATTTGATGATAGTTCATTGTCCAAGGATTTTGTAGATCGTAAAATGCTCATAACTCAAATGCAGAAAACATAGTCAGTTATGATCATCAAGGTGGGAGACATTAAACAGGAAAATTGCATAATTATTTCAGTCATCAATCAGCATTAATTATCTACATTGCAAGCACAGTAGCTATTTACATGGCTGGTGATACCTGTGGAACTGCATGGCTATACATCAGCCAAGTCATGTTTAATACATCAAAGTCATCTGAAATGAGCTCCTTATTTGTACATCTCTAAAGTCACTAGCCAAGTCTTAGGGCTATCCTGTAGTCACATTAGTGTTGGGTGTGGCACCATCTGCAACATGCTAAGACTCATGCAAGGTTCTCAAACATCACAGCTGAACAATCTCTTCTCAATATCCCCACCCATATTTCCACACACTGGTTTTACTTGGCTAATCTACTTTAAGACAGAATTGAAGACAATGTACTTTGTGATGACTTAATCACTTGTTCTAGCTTGTTGTACATTAGTCTCAGTAATTACACTTAATGTAAGAGAAATGTCCATCTTCACACACATGACAAGCATTATTAATAAACCATTGTTGCTTAAGAAAGAGAAATTATGACAGAAAACATAAATCTAATTTTGTTTGTAACCTAAATATGAAAACTATGCATGCAATAAATTGAATGGTGATTGTGTGTTTTTTAGATTCCATGCTGGACTGAGATGTTAATAGCAGTAATACATTTTGTGGGAGGAGTACATTACCTCAACGATTTCAGTGGCAGGTTTTTATTGCCAGAGACTACTAGTGTCAGTTACTGATTTGTCAGTTGATCTGTGCCAAGATTTTAACAATCTTCATTAAAGCTCAGTGTTATTATTGTTACTGAGATAGAGCTGATATTGTTGCAGCTGTTGTGCAATTGGCAGTCATTGTTTGATTGGAACCATGGTGCTTGGGGAGTGGAACAACATGAGTCAACACATACACTTCCAGAATAAACTGAAATAAGACATTCTGCCTCTTTGAGATGAACATACACTTATAATTATTATATGACGTACAGCATATATGGCTCCTCAGATGTGCCCCCCTGTAACGTTGTCAGCTTAGTGCCATTGTATTTCACTCTCAGTTCTTCACACATTGCTATTCAGTTGTACACAATACACAGGGGTTGTGTTGTCTGAAAAGACCGTTTATGGTAGAGCCTGTCACACTCAGCTCAGAAAAAACAACACTAGGTCAACCACTCGGGAGGAGTGCAGAATTCCACAACGCAAGACCTCCTTTGGAAAATCATCCTTCACTTTGATGGCCATAAAATAATGGAATAATCTTCCAACAGAACTAATAACATCTACAGACTGTCACACTTTCTCCCGTCTGACAAAACATTGGATCCTTACACAGCAAACTTGCAGACATTAGTAAATTAGTATTGTGGGCGGGGGGGGGGGGGGAGGGGGGGGGGCGTTTGTTTTAGGGTTGGGATGTGGGGATGACTGTGTTTTGTATGTTTTTACTATTTTTGTGTTTTGTACTTTGTTTTTTAATGTCCTTTCTATTTTACTGTTTAATGTCCTTTCTATTTTACTTACCTGCCCAGGGACTACGGGTGGAAATTAGCAAATTGCTATAACCTGGTACATTACATCTTTCCTTGTTTTATATAAGGTTAATGTTCTTTGTACACTGTCACTGTTTAAATAAACTAAATAAAAAAATAATAATAAAAAAAATGAAGCAAGGTCTTAGTCACAGAGACAGCATCTTTTAATTCACTCAATTAGCTGCTGATGACAAAATCCCTTCCAGCTGCAGATTACACAATCTGTTGTACTCATGATTGTGACACCTCCGAGTGCTATCCAATATTGAGCAATTGCACCTCTGTAGCTCTTAGCAGTGAGAAGCTGTGCTCATCTTTTGGAGGAAAATCTCACAAAATAAAACACAGTAGAGGTCTGCACAGAAAGATTTACATTCTGCCATCTTCTGTGGGGGGTGTCCTTGGAAGATACTGCAAAGTCTTGTTATGGTGTCTTTTGACAGAATATTAGACTTCCGCAGAGTGCCCCCAGTGGTAGGGAGGTTAATCAACGTCACACGGGATATCCTGTTCACCACTCACAATGACGACCTACGGAGCGTCTTCTTCACCTCTCCAGGTCAGTCCATGCAGCTACAGATCAGCGGTGGCACGCTCCCACTGCGCAATGTTCACCTTGACACAAGCATTGCTCATTCACTTCTCAGTAATGGAAAACCTGTTATCCTATTACTAAAAACTGTGTCAAAGAAAGGAAATTCATTTCAACACCTTTGATTTTTTATTTAACCTTTATTTACCCAGGGTAGGTTCGCTGAGCATGGATGCTCTTTCGCAGCAACGCCCTGCTTCACACTCATACACATTCACACCTAAGAGCTGCCCAGTACAAACACAATCCTCTATTGTTGGCCACTGAGCAGCTCCACTGGAGTGAGAGAACATGTTTTTAGCCGATTAAATCAGGGGATGATTAGGTGGCAAGTTTTTGCAAGAGCCAGATCTGGGATTTTTAGCCAGAACGCCCGGGAACCGCCTACTCTTTACGAATAGTGTCATGGGATCTTTAATGACCACAGTGAGTCAGGACCTCGGTTTAATGTCTCATCCGAAAGACGGAATCTCCTACAGCACAGTGTCCCCGTCACTGCACTGGGGCATTGGGGTTTATTTGACCAGAGGGAAGATTGCCCCCTGCTGGTCCACCAACACCACTTCCAACAGCAACTCAGTATTCCCTGGTGGTCTCCCATCCAAGTACTAACCAAGCCCACACTTGCTTAGCTTCAGCCAGTCGGCAGGAGCAGAGTGCATGGTGGTATGAAACAGATGTAAGGGAAAACATTTAGAGGTGTCAATTTTGTCAGCAGAAACCCAATATGAAAAGATCTGTGTGTGTGTGTGTGTGTGAGAGAGAGAGAATGTGGGTGTGTGTGTGTGTGTGTGTGTGTGTAGGACTGTCCGGAGACAGGTCATGGCTTTGGCCATTGAAACTCTTATGAACAAAGTGAAGGACCTGACTGAGGACCTGAACCTTTCTGTCTCTCTTCTTCACCCACAGCAAACAACACCTGCTTCTTTGCCAAGTGTCTGTACGTGTGCAAGACTGAGTATGCAGTGTGTGGCAACCCTGACATGCTGGAGGGCTCTTTGTCTGCCTACCTGCCAGGTCTGAGCATAGCACCACGCATTTCCATCCCCAACCCATGGATCCGCTCCTACACCTTCACTGGGAGAGAAGAGTAAGCCATGATCTCCATTGCCTCACACCAGGATCTACTCAACATTCCTGGTCACAAGCACTTGCACAGAACCAGTGCTTCCGACCTTCAGTTATTAACTATTAAAACTCACACATCAGGGACACCTATTCCAATTTTTAGATGTGTGTTTAAATGATAAACTTCATTAAACTGTATTGTAGATGCCATCTTCCCATTTATCTGCTTCCTTTCATTTATTTTTCTGCACTCTCTCATAGATGGGAGGTAAATCCATTCTACTGTGACACAATTAAACAGCTATATCCTTACAACTCTGGGAACAGGCTGCTTAATATCATTGACATGGCCATATTGGACTTCCTCACAGGTAAACAACACAGCACTTACTGCCTCTATAATCGATGAGACTGTATGCTCAATTCCTGTATTTCATTGACTGAAACAACTTAATACATACTAGATAAAATGTTTTATGTAATGACCAATGTTTACAGAAATTGTTTCTTGCCTCAATAGTATAGCTCCAATGATATTCTAGAAAAATAGAAGTAGTGCATTGAAATTATCTGTATCACTGGCCTTCAGGAAATATGGACCGGCATCACTATGAAATCTTCACCAAGTTTGGAGATGATGGTTTTCCACTTCACATTGACAATGCCAGAGGGTGAGCAGATCAACATAACCAAGATTTTACCAGTCTTCTTTCAATTGCCACATGTTAAATATTTCTCACACACTTTCCCCTGTCATGATTTGCGTTGTGCTATAGATTTGGAAGGCACTCCCATGATGAGATGTCAATCTTAGCCCCATTGACCCAATGCTGCATGTAAGTATGGGAATTCAAATTCAATCCACATTAAACCAATGCTGACTTCTGCCTTAATGCTCCTAATATGAAGTGTGTGACTTCAGATACTTATCTTCCAGTAGGGGAAGATAAGTATCTGAATATTCCACATTCTTGGAATTTAGGCCATTATTTCAATATGAAAGCTTCACCAATATGAACTGTTAAATATGCAATTTAAGGTGCCATTTTCTTATCAACATCTCCATTATGTCTCCCTGTCAGAATCAAGATGTCTACCTTGCTGCGCTTGAAGCTGCTGTCTGAGGAGGAGTTCAGGCTGAGCGATGTGATGCGCGAGTCCCTGAGGAGAGACGCCCTCAGGCCCATTCTGACAGAGCCCCACCTGCTGGCCCTGGACCGCCGCCTGCAGCGCGTCCTCCGCGTGGTGCACAAGTGCGTCAAGAAGCTGGGTGAGCCGCAGGTGGTGGCCGTGGACTTTGTGGAATCTCGCAGGACGACGACCGGGCCTGCTGGTGGCAGGTAGCACAGGGCGTCAACACAGGAGAGAGGGATGCGGATTCCGTCAGGTCAGGAAGGGACCAAAAACGATAAAGCACTGGATAAAGACTTTTTCCCCCACTCACAAACCATTCTTAACTACAACCCTGTATGAATGTGATAGATTAAATGCAATTTATCAATTATTTTCCCATAATAAACAGATGTCTGGTTTACACTGGTGCTATGAGTCTCCTTCATTCACTAACTTAGTGATGTTCTTGGGTGCATGTCTGTTAAATACCCATTTCATGTATTAAACTGATCTGCCTACATGTTAAAAAAACATCAATAAGGGGTTAGTGCTTGGGAGTTATAATTCATAAATGCTAATTAGCGTCATCAACTTGATGTGTCATTATTGCCTTATGGTCTCTAGATGTTTAAAATTATTCTTGTGGTACTCAAGTGATAAAATATGAAACTTATAGGAGTTTAAATAAAGCATCTGTTGCACTATACATTATGATAAAATTAAATCACTTCTCCCATATGTGATGATAGAACACTTCCTTCCTGTAAAGTGTGTGGACTGCACAATTGAAACGGCACAGATGAGGCTCTACTTCCTGCAACCAAAATGCAACCATTCAATCAAACGAGACCGATTCTCTGAGAGACTTGGATGAGAAGAAATAAAGCTGCTTCTTTTCCAATGCTTTAGTGTGCACAAAAATGAGAATACTCTTTGCCAAATTTCCCTTAAAAATTCCCCTTCCCTTTTCATTGCGGGTAAAGACAAGCAATGACAAGGACATTGGAACACAATCGAGTGCCTCATACAACTTATGCTTGACATATCTATTATCACAGCTGAATAGGTACTGATGTACATTCCTTAAGGGTATAGCAGAAGTTATTTACTTAAAATGTGAATGTAGACATGTATGGTAAAATCAAACCAGATCTCTAACCTTTTGTTACACTGCTGTTCTTTATTACAGTAAGAAAATCTGTACATAAATACATGCACAGACATACTCCTAAACTGCTAAATCTTGACATGAAACCATCAAAAAGAAGCCACATCATTCATATGAAAGATGATTGTATAAGAGGCAAATCTCTCCCCAACAAAGTGTTACCTATTAAAAAGCTTGGAGCTTTAATGTTTTATGGCTCACTTTCCAGATGGATTGTAAGCCTCTAATCCTTGTCTGCCTCATCAAAAAAATCTTTTAGGCATTCATGTGGTATCACAATAAAAACAACACAAAGTCTCCACCAAACGTCATTACCAAACATTTCATTTAAAATTGCCAGAACTGTCTCCTCTTCTCCAAAACTACCACTTTGAATAAAAATTGTTGGTAAAATGTAAATATGTCATAATTTAAGCAATAATATTCTAATAATATTTGGCACAGCGAATGTATATTACATTTTCACCATATTCTATATCCCATAGACCTGCATAAGAGGACAAAATATTGTAAAATGTATTAATAAAGCAAAAATGTGTAAATTTATGGCTGATTCTAAGACTCTAGGAGTGTCTCTCCCCAATGGGACAGGCTCACAAATACATGTGTTAAAGCTGAACCAAAGTTATAGATATTCCTAAAACATTTGGTAACCAGACATTGGACATTTCATGCAGTAATATCATTGTAAAAGCATGACATATAAAGCTTATGTTGAAGAATAAACCTGAGCATTATACTGACATCTAGTGAGGGAATAAGTGCACTACCTTTACTGAAGTAAATGGAAATTTGTCTTTAATCTGTTTAACCTGATTTTGCAGACCGATGCGGAGATGGCTGATTAACCATTCTGTTGTGCTATAAGTTGGACATACAGTAAGCTCCATAATGATTGGGATAAAGACAATTTTTTTCTTGATTTTGCTCTGAACTCCACAATTTAAAATTTGTATTAAAACAATTCACGTGCTTGCAGATTCTCAGCAGGTATAAGAGCTTTCAGTATCTACTCTTGATTCTAGCCTTTTGATTGCCTTTGGAGTCTGTCATAGGCATTTATTTAGTTAACATGACCAGTTATGCGACTGAAAATCAAGGAAGCCATTATGAGGCTGAGAAATAGGAAAAAAGAGACACAGATTAGTCATAGGCCAAACCCTAGACAAGCATTGTCCCAAGAATTATGGAACTCACTGTATATCTTAATATCCCCATTAAATACTTATGTTAAGAAAGCCAATCATTAGACAGCCACAGTGTTGGGATAATTAAATTGCCTCATTTTAAACTGATAACTTGTGAAATAGCAGGTGTGCTTTCATTTACTTCAAAAAATACAATATGCTTCATGCCAAAAATGAAAAATAAGCTGTACATGAAACCTTCACAATGAACAAACAGGCCTGACTCAAAGATTTAAGAATTCAATCTTTTATTGCTTGACCTGCCATTAGGACAATCTATAGCAAAAGGATAATAGTTTTAGCACATAGAGTAAATCAAATCTTATACAGTCATTGGATAACATTAGAAAAATGGTCCTCTGACAGCCAGCAGCTAATGACTGCAGGCTTCACAAACTTGCTGAAGGTCGGGCAAGCAGGAGTTTCTATATCCTGGTTACATAAGCTAAGGCAAACTATGTTGACTTTTTTCCTTGTACATACATTTTCATACATACACACATACATACTCAGATTGCACAGACTTATAAAGCTGTAAATGTAATTAATATTCAATTCAAACTTACTGGCTGCTTCATCGAGAAAATGTAGCTTTAAAAGCAATAAAAAGGGGGAGTGAAGCCGCAAAGTGCCAAAAGAACAGGGTGTAAATTAAAAAACGAAAAGCAAAACAAATACATTTCCTTCATATGCTCAATATTCAGTTCAGCAAAGAATCTGAATTTTTCAGGGAAAACCAGTGTTCCAACTGTGTGTTCAAAAACGTTACTACAACCAACTACTATTTCTGCCTTTTTAGCAAATGAAATGTTAATTCTGCAAACACACTGCTGATGTTTTCAGTACTGTATGTATGTGTATATAGTATCCATCTATGGTGCTGACCTACTTAGATTAAATGTAACCTACTCAGTTAATAAGTCGCTCTCAGAAAACAAAATATTTCTACACAAAGCCATTTATCCTTCCACTGAATTAAATCAAGTATGAACATAACCTTGAATGAACTTATCATTCAAAACTAACTTGCAAAATTACAAGGCCTGCTTACGTCCCTTCCAAAAGGTTACAATTAATATTTGTGAAGAAATCTTATCTGCAATTTCAAGTCTTTGATTCATAAAAATACTAGCAGTTTGCTGTCCCCAGTAATTTGACCCTTTGTACAGGTGAAGTAACTTTTCTTTCACATAAATTACAGAATGATGGCAGTGAACTTTAAACCCAGCAGAATTCCCAAATTTTAACACTTCATCTCGGTTCTCACAGAAGCAACATTTGAGATATATGTAACAACGTCCACTTTCTGTGACTCAGCACACACCCTTTATTAGTGGGAAGTGATTTTTGTGATATATAAATAAACCTCTGCCTGACTTCTAAGCATTTGTGATGGTTTTTTAAATTTTTTTTACAAAATAATCTGAATACTTCAGTATAACTTATGTTACATAAAATCAGTCAGTCATGTATGTGTGTATGTGTGTGCGTGTGTGCCTATTTTACACACAAACAAAATATTACTTCATGACAGTTATACACAACAAATCTACACACTCTTAATCTGTGGATAATATAACATAGTTTATATAAGTCATGGCACTGGGCACCTGTAATTTATGGAAAAATAAGCATTTACAAAAGATTTAACTGTACACTACCTGCTTGGAGCCTTGTCACTCCTGTCTGTCACTACAGTTCTACTTGTTCACTCTATACATTAAAATATAGTCATAATAACAATAATAAGTATAAGGAATTCATGATTACAATACATTAAAGAATGGTGGAATTTGCTGTAAAAATGCTTATTGTCATTTGTTGCATACTGAAATGTAACAAAATTGGTAAATACTGAAATACACTTAAGACTCAATACATTTCTCTTTCAGGTAACAGAATGAACTGGAAAACCTCTTTGCTGTCCCTAAGCTAGCATGATCATTCATATTGTGAACAATGGGCAGTTTTTCTGCAACTAAGGTTGGGTCAAAGGGGTGTTTGACAGTTCAGTTATAGAAGTGAAGATTTTATCTGCAGAACCTGTGCTTTTGCTTTACCTCCATCTACGAATTTAGAAGAAGCACAAGTAATTTCCTCATTTACTTTGTGGACTAAACCACCTCTAAGTCAATTCACTTATATAGGAACATTACAAACATAGATTAGGAGTGCAAATGTTGTATACTATCCATAGCAAATATATTCAGGCTATACGCTGTTGCTAGACGCCATCATGAAATATTTGGCACTAGCTGTGTAACTGTATTTGGGAATTCTATACTGAACTCTGTCAGAAAGCAGAACACAGCTGTCTACATGATTCTCGGACACACTTCCTTGCTAGGGAAGTTGGTAACAGGAAATAAACTTAGTGAGAAGTCATAAAGGAATACCAAAAAACAGGAAACTACAGAATGATCAAGGGAAAGGGATGTTTTAAAGAGCATTCTGTAGGGATGATAACATCCACCTTCCTGAAATCACTGGGACACACTGCAGTGCTGAAAAGTAGCAGGCGCATATAAACATCGTTGATCATATTTGTATACCACTGGAACTGTGCAAAAAATAGAATGCTTTGTTATTTAAACCGCTAATATATGTGCAACCATTTAAAAAAAAAAAAAGAAAAAGATCACTATGGTTGCAATGGTGCACTTAACTTCTAGTACCCTTGAAATAAACTATTAGCAAACAAAATGGCAGCGTCTCACTTTCTTTAAGCTACAGATGCCAAATCTCAAAATACTGAACAACAATACAAATTCAAATGTCTTAAAAAGGTGTTTAAAGCCTCAAAACACTGAACAAATTTAAAAACTTTTCTCCTATTTCTACCTGTTCTAGAACAGCTTCTTACAGTAGCATCACCCTTTCAAAGCAATTCAAACATTGGATACTAGCCTCACCTGCACACGTATGAGGGGTGAAGGAGGGAACCATAGCTGTTCCAGCTCAATAGAATGCCAGACATTCTGCCATGTGGAAGCATATTCATGGCAAAGAAATGCAAAATTCACAGACAGACAAAGCAGCGATGCTGGTGGGCAGCTGGATATTGGAAAAACCTGAAAATAAAAGCCAATCAAAACAAGAAAATGGTGACAACGCACATTGCATTGATGGACCCTGCATTACGGGAAGGGCTGGGAAACTCTCACACAGACAGTGACACAAAGCTGTTGTACTGCTGGATGTTCCGTTTCAGAATATCCGAACAGGGACCCAGAACGCGTTCGAAACGAGGTCGGTCCAGCTTAACACACTTCAAAGGTCCACGAGCCACCACAGTGGCCGCTCGAGGGCGGTTCATTAACAGAGCTATTTCACCTGCAGATAGGAAGACAAGGCATACGTGTTCAGATGCATGGCGCACACGTGCACTTTTCTAAACATTTCTGTAATCAATCACTAATGATCTGAAATGTTAATCTCAGAATCCCTTCCCCTGGGCAGTGTGACATAACCACACATAACTTAGACCACGGGGAAGCTTTGGGTTATCGTGGCTGGATCCCAATCACGCTCAGTGAAAAAGCCTGAAGAACAACACTCACCAAAGTAGTCAGAGGGGCCCAGCCGACCAACTTCCACAAACTCCTCATTCTCGGACCGGCGCTGCAGCACGGCGGCACAGCCCTGGAGACACAACCGCCAAACCGCCATAAACACATGAGAAGTACCTTCCCCCGTCCCTTACCTCACACATACCGCACGTCTCAAACCTAAAGCCCCCCCAATTTACACAGCAACGAATGCCATCTGGCCCACTTCACTCAGTGTCAGTTCTCTTTTCTGTAACATTTTATTTATTCAAAAAATGTATTAATAAATTATTAAAAACATACACACACACACACACAAAATAGAGCTAGAGAAAAAACATGCAGATGCCTCTATGGGACCTAAGATTAAAAATCTAAAATGGAGTTAAACTACCACTCTACCTCAAGGATGATGAAGAATTCGTCGCCAGGCTCCCCCTGAACAACAATTTTCTGTCCATCCTCAAACTGAACAGGTTCCAAGGCGTCAGCCACAGTCAAGCGTTCCCACTTATCCAGTGATTCTGCAGAGACAATTCAGTCACACCAGCAGCTCAACCACACCACAGCAGCACCATTCACATGTCCTGTATAAAATGGTGTTAAATATAATCTACAAGTGTAATTCTAGAACATGACCGTGTCACATTAAACAGTTACGTTCAGGCATGTTTAACATTCACTGCACTGGATGAATAAAGATGAATGACATCTTACTGCAAAGGAGGAAATCTGGTTAGCAAGGCCAGAACTATAGCACACCCAAACAACAGAGGTCAAGCACTCTAGGGCCAACCAAAATAATACACACAACTACTGACTACAAGAGCATAACAAGCCCTTACCTAAAATCGATACTTTGCTTAGGAATTCTTCATACATCTTCCTCTTTCTTAAAGTGCTTCCCTGAAAGACAAGACCCAGTGTTAGGATGAGGAATTGTGTCATTTCGCTCCTCATGGTTAAAATAAACACTAAAATATTACATTATGCTGATAATTGAACAAACAGTATGCTGAAACCCGGGAGAAATATGTAAATCATTCAGTTGAAGGTTACACCACACAATTAATTTCACAGTGTTTTAGCATGGTTATCCTTTAACATGAGTTAATATTTATTCAGGCATAAATCACACCAAATGAAGGGGGAATAATCACCATCAGTATTCTCCTGTAGCTGTCTCTGTCGATGCCCCACAGCTTGACGTTGGTCTTGGCTCTCACAGTGGCTGCTCTTGGGGTGCCATAGATCAGGGCCAGCTCTCCAAAGCTGCCCCCCTCCCCAATACTAGTAACCCACTCATTGTTGACATAGACCTGCCACAAATAATGAACAGTGTGACTGACACAACACATTAGTATTGCACATACATTTCAGCGCTTTTCACTGCTGCTCAGGGCTATGGAGCTACGCATTTAAATCCCAACATGCCGCTATGATAAACCATTCATCTATGCTGTAAGTGGCTGTGATCAAGACAAACTCAAGCATGAAACCCAATGGCAAATGTGTTATTTCACTGTAAAAGGGATCAAGCCTTCAATTATACTCACATCCATTTCTCCCTGGTCAATAACATAGAAGTTATCACCTTCATCACCTGACAATGGACACAAAATATTTGTCAATGGAATCTTGTTTATTCTGGAAGTGACGGTCAACATTTTATCAAAATGAAAAGCATTCAAACCTTGTTGAATGACGGTCTCTCCAGCAATGTAGGTGACCGGAAACATAGCATCGAAGATATCACTGGGAAAAAAAATGTGCGATAGGTCTGTATAACACTAGAAATGATATTTCAACTTATTGAGCTTAACATTCTCTGCTAGAGCAGAGGAAAAACATCAGAGATCAGAGTTCAATTACCTCCTCTCGTTGTCATCCAGATGTGAAAAGAGCACATTCTTTTCAATTGCTTTAGCCAGAGCAGCCATTGTTTTGTAGTCTTTGGGAATAACCTATATTAAAAAACCAGAGATACATACATAGTATCTTGGCTTAAAATAATTATATCACAAAAATGCAACGTAACACTTATCTGAAGGAACAGACAAAAAAAATTAATTGCAAAATGAATTAATAGAAAGCATTAACCATTTACACTTGCATACAAATGCATTTACAATTTTGCCATTTCTTAACGAGTATTGCTGCAGAGCAGGCCATCGACATGGCTAAAGGTCCTGTCAGCAGTGTGTGCTTAAGAGGACTGTAGGCGCTCCCCATAGCTCCAGTCACCTTTCTGACATAGGAGGCCGCGTCCTCCTCCGTGTACACCTCCGCGCTGATCGCCCCACGCCGCCGCCGCCCCTTCACCACGGGGTTCATGGGAGGGGAGACCTCGTCCTCCCGCGAGTCCGAGCGAGAGTTGGACTTCTGCTGGATGAGAATCTGCTTGGCCTCCTCCTGTCAGCAAAACACCAATCATTGGCTTAACCACTGGCACGCCTCAGTGACTGTTGGGAAACTGGCCTATTAAAGGTATAAAAACATACAACGTAAACAACGCTTCCAACACTATGTTGTTTAACACTAGCAAAGAGGATACAGGAGCTACAGCTATATACAGCTATCTGTGCAGCAGTTTAAACTGGCGGCGCAGTTTTGAGCGTTCACACCTTCTCCAGCCTCTCGAAGTACTCTCTGAGGAAGGCCATGGGCCGGTCGGGCCGCGAGGTGCACAGCTGCACGATGCAGTCTTTGAGCAGCTGCTGCACGTTGTGCTTCTGCACATACAGCTCACACTCCCGCAGGCTCTTCTCCTCCTCGCTGCTGGTGCTGCTGGATGCCATGGTAACCTTCTGATCAGATCTGGACCACAGGAGGGGAAGGAAAATCTGTCAGACAGACAGCACTTTCACCATGGCAAGGAAATAAAAATGATTACAGATACAAAACACTGAAAGTTTCTTAAAGACAGGCAAGGGAATTTGTTTAAAAATAAATGTCATATCAAAAGACTAAGAAAAGACAGCTGTCTGCTTTAAAGTGTATTTCTTGTATTAAGTACAAACTCATGACTGACTCACATATAAAAATACATATTAAAACGATGATAAGACAACTGTGGGGGAAAAGCATTGGCATGCAAGGTAGAGCTTCATGTCCTGCAACTGAGAAATATCTGAGGTGAATGTCATTGGAAACCATGTCTGTAAATGACTACCTAAAATTAAAGGCAATAACATGAGATCACAATCTATGTGATGACTGGAATTGAAGAGTTCTCCACATAATTTTGATCCAGCTCCACTCAGAAATATTCCCTTGTAAAATACCCCTGTATTAGCAAAATAACAGGCATTAAAGGTGCCAGTACACTGAATGTCTTTCCCCATCTAGACATGACTGTTCTTATTCCTACTTCTGGCTAACAATTGACCTCATTTGTTAGCCAAACTAAGGATAAATCGTTCGGACAGAAAGGTTAGCTATGCTAGGTAGGTAGCTAGCTATCCAACTCGTTACTCGTTACAAGTTTCCCCCTTTTATAGGTAGTTTCCTCATCTTTTATTTGGCTACCGTTCTGTCCAAATGAATTATCCTTAGTTTGGCTAACAAACAAGGTCAAAATTTCCTTGATTTCATTCTTCTATTGTGGCTAGCCTATTCGATAAGACACCACTTCCTGAAATCTCCTGTATCCCACCTAGACATGATGACAGTCAACTGACTGGAATACTTTTTAACTAAGAGTCGCTGAACTTGTGTAAGGATATCATCATCTTTACAATTGATCATGCACCAATTTTAAAGACAACAATATGTGCTCAAATTCCTCGCACAAAATTTTCCATGGAGTTGGGTGTCAATTATCCTGAGTTGTACAAACTTTGTATGCCCCTCAGCAGTGTGAAGTGACATTAAAAAAAAAAAAAAAAACATGGAGTTTGTATTGAGTATAGTGACAACACGAAGCTGTAGCAGTTTCCCCTTACGCTCTTGAACGAAAACTCTTGAATTTTTTTCTTTGACTGGGATAAGACTTATTTATTTAGGGTACTAACCCGTTTACTAAAGGCAGATCAACTAACTGGCCCAAACCAAACTTACAGTGCCCTTGGGCCAGCAGGCACTCCCTTATTGTCGAGCCCTGCATTGTATTATGCTCTTTGGATGAAATCTGAGTGTATCTATCCATCAGCCCCTGGTGTTTTACTGGGGATTAGGCTTAATAAGCCAATGCGATTGCTGTTGTCAAAGTTGAGAGAAAACCGCAGGTATGGCCAGTACAGCACATTTTAACAGTACTAAAATGTGGGACTCATCCTCTCACATGCCTGCCCAGTCCTGGACCAGAGAGATGTATAGCTGCATGGATGCACTTTATTTGTGATTAACAAATAGCTTAAGTATTCAAATAAATGTCCTCAATTAAGGCAACTGTTTGTTTAATATTCACAAAAATATTTGCAAAAAGTATGGAAATATTCTTAAACTGAAATCTTTTTGAAATTGAGATTTTTTTTTGTATATATTCACAGTTCAGCTTACACATAATGAGGGCAATTACTATATGTTTGTGGAGAATTCCAAATAAGTGCCATTAGAAAACTTACACTCTTTGAATTCAAGGCAATAATTAAGCAGTGGTCCTCTAATTATATGCAGAATTTAAGATGTTTCTGACACCATCTTCCTCTGTTCAGTGTTCAACAATAGATGCCTGTGGAGTCTGTTGAAAGCTACCTTCACTCCCGTCCTAGAACTGCCACAAGCAAATTAGCACATGCTGAACCATACCTTACATACTGGTTGCCATTCTTAATATAAAAAATAACTTACTTTCAAATTACAATAATGTTGTAATGTATAAAATGGCACAGTTAAAAAGCACAGGCCTAATGTGTTGATATGAAAGGTACTGAGGCAAAATGAACTGAAATTCTAAGGTCATCAATTCATCACTGAAAAATCAAAAACTAAATTAAATTGAGAATCATGGTTATTTATAATACTTTCATATTGTTAGCTATACTTTCCATAATCTTTCAAGATCAAGAAAACCTGAAACAAATAACCCAGTAACAAATAATGCTACCAATTCGTATTTTTTCAATTAAACATTAGCAAGAAGCTGGCTAAAAGCAATTTTCCATATGCTGGAAAATATTTGAATTTTAAATAAATTTTAAAATTAGACAAACTTCGGTGGTTTCTTACTTTTCCTTCAAAAGGGCAACTTTGAGAGAATACTCTCAACCAGCAAAGTAGCCAAAACGTGTGAAACTTCAGTACTACCAATAAATGAATGCAAAATTGAGGTAATTTTTAAAGCAGAACATTGTAGTCTTTCAAATGGGGATACATAATATACACACAGAAAACATATATATCTAGCCAACTAAACTTGAATATAGTTATATATAGCCTACATAACTAAATATTTAATGACGTCACCTGCTGAAAGAATAGTACCATTTCCACGTTGGCACTATTATTGCTAAAGTGGAAGTGGTCCTATTCTTTCAGCAGGTGATGTCATTAAATATTTAAACAAAAGAACTGAAATTTTTGAATGACAAAATGTATGCTTACAGTTCAAGTAAAATGATTATTTGAAAAGGTACTTAACATGAACCAGAGCTACAGATTTCAGAAATAATGTTTCACAAAGATCAAAACAATAAAACGCAAATCAGGATTACCATAGGTTTTGGTGCGGGTAATTTAAATACAGGTCACTATAAATCTGGTCAAGGTGACTAGACTGCTAGCTCGATTACAGTTGTCGTATAAACATAAATCATGACCTTCTCCGTGTTCCCCTGGCCAGCGTTTACATCCCCCACTATTCCTTACTAATTCGTTTGTTGACGTTACTTCACGTAACAATAACCGAATTTATGAGCCAATGTTAAGTCATGCAAATGTATCAGTAGCGTTTGTAAACACTGCGCCTTGTTTTATACCGGGCTGGCAGTGAGATAGCAGGTTCTACAGCAAGTGACAATCTCTAGTCAAATATCTGAATCATTTTTAGCCATCGGCTAATGTTAGCCGACTATATTTACCAGTTGGGTTAGCTAACAGTTATGTAACTAACCAAACCTCCAACTCGAGCAGGTAAGATGCCTAGCTAATACGTTAGTAATTCCCTGAAGTTAGCAAGCTAACCCTGGCTACCTAAAGCTACTTTGCTGAAAGAACTTAAGGCGTCACTGAGCATGATCCCAGTTATTTTCTAGCAACGTTACCAACCGAAAAATTGTCGGTCAACAGGCGAGCACAGCTTCAAGTAGAACGTCAGCTTGCTAGTCACTATCCAACGTTCACGAGCCAGTGGTAATGCTAGCGCTGTTAAATGAAATTTGACAGGCACTCTCCTGCTTTGCTAAGGCTAGATCCCCAGCTAAACGATCAATACATTGTAAACTCACTGAATGTAGACCTCAAATTAATGCCGTTCGAAACGATTGAAGCAAACAATTATGAAAACCTTAAGATTATACAAAATGTACAACAATTTTCACGAAGAACTTTCAGAATCTAATAAACATCGGGGCCGCGTAGCCCTCTCCTACTGACGCCATCTTGAAATTCTATCATAACAAACGGGAGGCGCTGGCTACACTTTCCGTTGGCTGTTTCAGGCGCTTCCCTCGTGTGCACAACAATTCAGCGCAAAATATTAAGTGGTGGAAGAAAACTCTCTGTTGCTTACCGGAGTGATCAATTCTTTCACTGCTTTGCAATCTTAAAAAAATAATCTCCTGTCGAACACTGGCCGACGTTACCTCAAATTCTTCGCTTCTCTTTCCCCAGTCCTTGAATGGCTGCCACACCGGAAACAGATCAGGACCAATGGCAGACGCGCATTGACGTCAATTAGCCTCGTTCTGACTGCGGAGATGTAAACGTCACAGTCCTGTGGTAACCCTTGACGACCTTAAAGAGCCAGGCTGAACCGCAGTCGTGATATTTGGAGGAAAACAGATATTTGTTGTTTTCTTTGCTTAGAGCCAGGGATGGTGAACAGGACTATGTCTGTTTCTGTATTGCATTCCAACTCCTGTTCTTAATGAAGTGGTCTTTATGTGATCTACTTGTCTTGGTAAGTTCATGAATGACATCTAAAGACAGTTATTTGTCTATGTATTAAATATTTTACAGTAGCCTGGTCTATGGTTGGACATGGTGTTGGCATTCTGCTAACTAAGCAGCTATGGTAATCGGTGGCAATAAAAACCTGTTTATACGCATGGCATTCCAAGAGGATGTTCCACACCCCTGGCTTAGTTGCATATCTGGCTTAGACCATCAACCACTCCTGCCAACTCCAGCCCTGGTACATCACAGAAAAGGTGAGTGCCCCCTTTTCTCCACAGAATTATTTCTAATAGTACATGATGACAACACTCCATTCTCCTCCGCAAAGTAGTTGTATTTCACAATCAGTACCAGCACAACCAACATGCTGGAAAGCCATGGATCGGCTGGTCCAGGCAGAAGGTGCAGGCCCAGGGCCTGCAGCCACTACCCCAGTAGAAATTGGTCCCACAACAGCCTGGCCCTGCCAGTTTTCTAAGCCTCATTTCAATGCGCAATTCTCTGTCTGCATCCACAGTGCACAGCACTACTCAACTCCAGCCACAGTGTCTAGCATTTGAGTTGAGCAGCCCTGTAGGATGGGAAGGTACCACTACTAGTCAAAAATTGTAGCCGTTCACACACCAATGGTCTGTTGCACATCAGTGCAAGACTGGAGAAATGACTAACAAATGTACTAGAGAAAGCATACCCTTGTTTGAATTTGTAATGCACAAATGAATTGTCATTTGAATGAGTGAAAGACTCTTGATGATCTCTCTAAATCCTTTCTAAACGAAAGCCGTGTCATCCTGCTGTAGATCTATGAGATTAGAAGAAGGCTGAGGCCATTTTGGGAAGTGTGTCAGTTGTGATTTTATTAAGCAAGATGAATTGAGACTAATAGCCAGCTGCCATCGAGCAGGTTTGACATTAAGGATACGTTGTTCTGGTAATATATTTGGCTTTTTTTAGATCACTTTGGAGGACTGAACATTTAAAGCTTATATCATGGTATCCAGAAACTATGCTGGCAGACTCGTCAAGCATTTGATTTATCCACGTATGAACAACGGAACCCCGTTCCACCTCTTTGAAAACAACAAAAACAATGCCTCGTGCCGAGAGTGAAGGTCATTTCTGCCAATCGAAAGCAGCTACTGAGGAGGAGGTGCTAGTCTCAAGTAGCACAGGTCAACCAATGAAAGCAATCTATGTGCATCTTGTCCAATCTGAAGTGCGGTGGACGTCTAGCGTAGTCTTTCCGCTGAGCAAACGGCAATGTGGCATCTAAGTGACGCTACAAGCTGTCAGCTGTTTTTTTGTTTTGTTTATAACCATTATGCTAGCTGGGTAGCTAGCTAACTAAGCTAACCTTCTGAAAGCTGAAATAATGTATGCTTCATCCGGGTAGCAGACGTTTGGCTATTCAACAAACGTAATATATATGAAAAACGATTAAAGTGTCCAAATATCTTGTGGGACGCAGTAGTGGTTCTACAGTAGGCTACATAATCGAACCGATCCCAGGCATCCAAACCGGGGCGGAGGGGGTGGTAGGGATCGGGATGGAGACCAGAGAAGGAGCCGATGGTCCAGGCGGACCAGAAGGGTTGATATGCGCCTCCTTCAACCAAGACACTACGTAAGCTTTCAGTTACAGACCTACTGACACAGCTTTGGTTCCTTGTTGCTGTTGTTGACATTTCAGTTGTCGCTGTCATATTGTGTAGCTAGGCTCTTAATAGTTTTAAGCTAACGTACTTACGGTACATGTCCTTTTTATTTTATTGCTTATGAAAATATCTTACTTTAGCTAATAAGGTATGATAACGATGATTTGTTTTGCTGGATAAAATATTGGGGTCTAAGGAAAGGCAGATGTTTGAAGTATGAAGGACACATGTAAAGCCATTAAGGGGTTTGCTCAGTTCTTGTTGGCCTTAGACTTCTGTTGTTTTGTTTGAAGGCTGATGATAATAAAGTTTCATTCAATAGTGAGTTAGGTAATACACACCGTAATACATGCATTTGTGTAAAAGAATAAACGCATTTAACAGCAGCTGTTGATGAGACTTTTAAAATAGCAGATTGACAAGTTTAGGGGTGACCTAGTTTCTATGAAGGAAGAGGTTCTAAATAGATAGTTCCTGAATCACCTGTGTACAGATGCCTGAAACCTTTCATTGTGTAGGCTACACCAGATTATATTTAATCTTGCTGTGCTTCAATGTGCTGAGTTATGATTGCTTAGAGTACTACAGTCTAGACAATTCAGCCAACGTCAAATGTACTGGATTCTTCTCTAACTGCGCTTAAAAGCTATTTTCTGTTTCCCATGAACACTATAAAGGATGAACCTACAACATATACCATTAACTGAACAAATAATTCAAATTTGAAAATTTTATGATCAACAAGAGTTTGTGTGTCCAGAGGGTTGTTTAACTTGATGAAAACTGATTTTGCATGTCAAGGTTCCCTATTTAGTCCATGTCACTATAATGCCAGCTGTTGTTTGAGACCATTTTACATAACAGATGTAAATGCAGTCCTCCTGCAGGGGAGAAAGTTGTTAATTTTGTTAGTGTGCAATGCTGTCAGCTTGCTGTGTGGGGCAATAAATAGCTATTGAATTTATTATTAGAGAAGTTCCTATGGAAAGGATAATTTTATCCTGATTTATTCTCTCGTTTCAAACATTGTCAAAACACATCTGTTGGAAGCCGCTTGCAGCTGCTCCATAAATTCATACTGATAAGGAAGATTTATAATGAGAGAGAGCTTTCAGACTGATAAAATCCCAGGACAGAGAAAAGAGAAATAGATGCACAGTTGTTAAGTCAGACTGGTTTTTGTTAGGGAGAGTCTGTGAGCAGCTGCAGGAGCCCTGAACTATCCAGGTGACCAAACAACTGAAATCATCTGATATCACTAAACGAGTACAATTGATAAGTAAACGATATTGTTTTTCATAGCATTTGTGTCTGTTTTCTGAAAGTTGTTAAATTAGTTAATTTAGGTGTGTTTGATTACCTTTGGTGGAATATAAATATGTGCATTTGTCTAAATTGGAACAGAAAGGCAAATCACAAAGGAAGGAATGTCAGTTGTAGTGTGTGTATTTTTTCTCAGATTAGTGAGTGTGTGGCAGAGGAAGGTATTGGAACAGGTGTTATTGTTTGATCTGAATTTCTTCTTTCAGATCTCTGGCTGTCGGGACCAAGACTGGGTACCGACTGTTTTCTGTGACTCTGGTGGACAGGCTGGACTGTATTCATGAAAGTGGTAAGTATTTTCACAATTTGCTTGGCAGAGCAAATGCACAGGGGTCCTCGTTGTTACAGAAACACGTCTGACCGTTGATTCTTCCAGTACAGAACGATGCATGCTGTTCTCACAGCTGCGTATCTGCGTGTGTCTCTTGGGATTCCTGCTTCAGGCTGCCTGTCTCTGTCGGAGGGCTTTCGCAGCCGTGCGAGAGGGCATACAGTGCGGCTGCATCCCAGGGCCCGCACGCAGTGCTGTGGTCTGCATTGTCCACCTGCTGCACAGCTTTGATAAGCACAAAGAATGGGCCCTGGATGGATGCCTGAGTGAGCCCAGGCCTGCAGGGACTGTATGGCTATAACTACTGAGGGCTTCTCATTCTGTCAGAAGTGGGATGGTCCCTCCCTTGGAGAGTGCATGTGTGTATGTAAAGGAACTAGGGGGGGATAGATATGAGCTTGTCAGCACCATGGTTTTGGAACTACAGGCATATGTATTGGAGGTAGGTTAAATGCTGGCAATGATATGAGTAAAATGGGAGGGAGAGAGTCAATCAAGCTGCAGTGTGTTTGGATGGATATATGTCCTCTAAAATATAGAGAGCAATGATTGGTTGAATTTCGATGTGCTTACTGGGGAAATACAAAAACTTTCTTCCCCAGAGGACTGCAAACCATGCTCTTCCTGGTCTAAGCTAAATCCTGGAACCTTTTACATATTTTAGATATGTATTGTATAAATATTTACACCTTTATATCTGCACTGTGGCATTTTCAACGGTGGTAAATACGGCTAGGTTGACTTACTAATACCAGAGATACATTCAGTCTCTGGAGTTTGAATGAGCACATTGTCCTCTCCTGCCTTGCAAAATTGACTCTTACCCCTCATTTAGCAACTGAAAGTTCAAGGCAAATTGTGCTTTCACTTTCATAGGGTGGCTTGGTGTAGTGACTGTTTGTCATCATTCTTGCTGTTTACAAAAAGTCTTCAGCCTAATTGGCCTTTAAAGTGCCTCTTTAAAAACTCTGCAATGACCTTTGAATCAGTTGTAATCCTGATGCAGATAGAGGTACTTGCAGTCTCAGAGTGGCGAGCATGGTGTTAAACATTGCCATGGGCCAATAGGAGCGAGTGTGCAGATTGTGTGTGGCCCCAGCCCAATACTACCCCATGCTGATGAGAGTGTTGGTCACCCCCCCGGTCAGCAGAAACCCCGGACGTGTACATCGTGGAGCGCCTGTTCTCCAGCAGCCTGGTGGTGGTGGTCAGCCTGGCCATGCCGCGCCGCATGAACGTCTACCATTTCAAGAAAGGCACAGAGATCTGCAACTACAGCTACTCCAACAACATCCTGGCTGTCCGCCTCAACCGGCAGGTATGGCACACGGCGCTGGAGCCACTGAGGAGTGGCTCGGGTTCAGGGGAATAGGGCCAGTGCACTTGATCATATTGCATTCTTCAGTCGTATTGTCATGGTATTGCTTTATTTCCTGGCACTGCAATACTGGAGCCGTGTCAGTTGTTGAGGCTCAATAAAAGTTTGTTTGATGAGTGCCTGCATCATTGTAAGCGTTGTTCTTCTGATAAGGCAACATTACCTGGAAGAGATTAATGACTCACTAATCTGCAGCTACCCATGCAAGGCTTGTGTTAGTGAACGTTCATGAGGACAACAGCTGTTTCTATAAAAGACATGTGTGTTTCATCTGATAAGTGCACACTGCATCCATTTATTTTCTGTTTGTACTAAAGTATGGAAGTTCTCTGTGTGAATACTGAGCTTTAAGTTTGTCTGTTTTCCATCTGCTTGCTGGGTTCTGGTCAGGTCTCAGCTGCAGCGAACCTTGTTGTGTAAGTGCATCTGATCCTGTTTCAGTGAAGTCAGGGCCACGTCCTCTCCATCTGACAAAAATATAATCCTTTGTCTGAGTGGAAGAATCTTCATGCAACCCAATGTAAACCTTTGTACCACTTACCTATTAAAAATCATGAAACACATTCTGATTCAATTATCAATGGAAAGATAAAAATTGTTGTTTACTACATAGGATGTGGATAATATTATTTATGAAACATTTCATCTTTCCCTTGCACTGTGTCTAAATCTTTTCTCAATATAGGCATATCATAAGTAGTGTAGTTCTTGAAGATTAATAGGTAACAGTGTGTCGTGCAGCAGTACAGAGTAGAAGTCAATGCTGCGAACACAGGATTTTAGTGTTGTACACTGAACACATTTATTGTTGGGTGTCTGAAAAAAAGCAGTCTGCCAGAGGGTATTTGAGTGTGGGCCAGACAGAGTGGAGATGAAGGACTTTGAAATGGTGAAGCACACACCAGCAGGTTCAAGCTGCATCTCTTGGCAGATCATTTGATCTTCTTCCTTCCTCTGCATTTCCTCTCACTGCTCGTACATTAGAGTGCATAATCAGAGCGTAATAAGAGCAGCTGCACGTGTGTCTCCTCAGGCCCCAGTGTTGAGTGCACAGCACTTTGGTCTCCACTTCTCCGGGGTGTGTGGTTGTGTGGGGTGAGGATGTTATCTCACGTGGTGCTCGGTTGCTCCCTATGCAGAGGCTGATTGTGTGTCTGGAGGAGTCCATTTACATCCACAACATCAAGGACATGAAGCTTCTGAAGACCCTACTGAACACGCCATCCAACCCCACAGGTACAGAGCATTCCTGCCTGCAGAGTCTGTGTGTGTGTGTGTGTGTGTGTGTGTGTGTGTGTGTGTGCTTCTCAGTGACATGTGACTGTAACCGCCCTCCCCCAGGTCTCTGTGCACTGTCCATCAACCATTCCAACTCCTACCTGGCCTACCCTGGCAGTGCCACCATTGGGGAGATCATCATCTACGATGCCAACAATCTGGTGAGGATCCCACCACAGAACCACTGGAAAGGCATACCCTCCCAGATCATTTCCATGCCAAGTGCTAGGACTGACATGTATAACAGTCTAGTTGCCAATAGAACAAAATATGAAGCTGTGAGAGACCAAGCTGTGCACAGATGATTGCTGCAGGAAGTTAAGCTAATGGCTTGGTGCAGCAGGCTTCAGTTGAGTCATTTTTATGTTTTTGAACAGAATTGCAAAACGCAGAGGTAGCTACGAAAATAATGACAATTTAGTCAGTGCGGTAAACTTCTGCATTTCTCTTTCTCTTGGATAGGAACTCTTCTGCTTCTGATAGGATTCAGGGTGATATCAGACCACAGGTTTTCCTTTCTGATAAAGAACCCGCTGGCTCCCTGGGCTCGTGCACAAGCTCCTGGTTATTGTTACTAGGCCGCAGTTGCTGGGCACATGGCCCCCATTGGGAGAGTGACTGTTGCATGCTGATTCCCTGACTGACTGGGAGAGCCTGTCTTTGCTCTGTCTGTTTTTCACAGAGCACTGTGACCATGATTCCAGCTCACGACAGCCCCCTGGCGGCCATCACGTTCAACGCTTCAGGCACCAAGCTAGCCAGCGCCTCAGAGAGGGTGAGACGCCTCTCCGCTGTGCCCAATCCCCTGCCACTCACTGTGCACAGGCCCCGCCCACCTGACACCTCTTCTCACACTCCGAGCATTGGCATGAGATTTTTGATAAATGCCCCCCCCCCACCCCCTTTCTGACCCTCTGTCTCACCCCAGGGCACTGTGATCAGAGTGTTCACCGTCCCAGAGGGAGCGCGGCTGTTTGAGTTCCGCCGCGGGATGAAGAGGTCAGAGAGCGTGCAAACGCGCTGCGTGCCGCCAGTAGGCGTGAGCGGGAACACACTGACACTGCTGCACACACTAACTAGAACAGTCATACTGGCACACGGAGGGACAGCGTGACAGAACAGCAGGTACAGGAGAAACAGTCACCATGACAAAAAAACTCAAAGCTTGATAATAGCAATCAAGCATTTGTTGCGACAGAATGTGACTGTGGCTGCTTTCTGAGAAGTGATGGTGATGTCCCCAAGAGAGATTAAATTATACTAGCATTGATACAGGAGGTTTTCCTTTTCATTCATAATACATTTTAGATAAAAGCATGCAGCGCTGATGAAAATTCCTTCCTAATGATTTTGTACATTCATTCTTGTCAAACAGCAAGGATAGTTATCCCATTGAAGATTCATGTTATACAGCTTTCAGTTAAATATATTTACACAATTTGTCACAAGCTTTGACAATAAATATGTATTCATGTAATCAATTTTATGTGGCACTAAGATTAACTGGTATTGTTAACCATTATTAATACAAGGTAGGATGACTGAGCATGCATGCTCTTTTACAACAATGCCCTGTTGCCCTATTAATGCCCCCCCTCCCCAAATAGCCTGCATGTGTAATCTGCATGCCTGCATAACATTATTATTTTCAATTTCTCTAGGAATGAACGTTAGCCACATTATCTGATTGGTTCTTTGTTATTCTATTGGTACATAACTGTAAAGGCCTTACTGTTGCTAGATTATCCTCTTTATCCTGACACACATAACACACAGCCAGCCCCCACTTCTCTCCATTCTGCTGTCCAGCAGCCATTTTGTGCTGCTGGGCATCCCTGGAGGGTACCAGGGATGAGCTCTGTTCCATTGCAATAGTCAAAAGTCAGTTGAGAAAATTAATTGAAATTCAATTCATGGAATTAAATTTTATAGAATTTTAATTTCAATTGAATTTCAATTTTAATATATTCACAGACATGAGCGTGGATTTGTTGATACGTATTATATTTACAATCAGTGGTATGCATGCACACTCTGAATTACTTCATGTATAGTTAACATGCATTCAGGCAACTTCTGTCTACATGATATCAGATGAGATTCAGTCTCCTCTGCTTCTGCCATAATCCACATAATCCATCTAGTACAGATGGAATACATCCTGATATATTCTCACCTTTGCCTCGCTTTTCTTTGTGCCTTAGCAAACGAATATTCTCTTCATAGAAGGGCAAAAAAGTACTTTCCTATGAAAGAAAGCTAAGGTTAATTTAAAATAATTAATGTGTAAGAAAGTTAAGGTTAATTAAAAATTATTTGTGTGGAAGAAAGTTAAGGTTAATTTAAAATTATTTGTGTGGAAGAAAGTTAAGGTTAATTTAAAATAATTTCTGTGTAAGAAAGTTAAGATTGATTTGAAATAATCGGATTACCTCAGGAATATGGTCTTTTACATGGGCTGGCTGCCTCATGGGGATAACAAGCTGCCATTGATCCAGACCCTTCACCTGTGTCATAACCTGTGTTTGCCTCTGCAGGTACGTCAGCATCAGTTCTCTGTCCTTCAGTGCCGACGCCCAGTTCCTCTGTGCTTCCAGTAACACAGAGACGGTGCACATCTTTAAACTGGAGCAGCACAGCCCCAGGTAAAGGCCCTTATAGTGCCACCAACACACCTGTCTACACTCCTAACATTTAAACACCTTATCTGTGTTCACCCACATTTATCCTGTCAGTGGCGACCTCACCCTGCATCTACACACCTGTCTGCACTCACCCTGTTATCCACACACCTGCCTGCTCTTGTTCCATTAATAGCCAGGGTGCCCTTTGACCTCTGCTCCCAGCACACAGCGATCCTCCATACTGGCCACAGGAGGGCGCTAGTGACTCACAAGTTTGTGTGCACAGTGCTGAAATTAAACATGAAATATGCTACATCTGTGCTAAAGAAGGAACTGCTTCAGCTGCTCTTATTCCATCTCATTCCCCTGTCCTGTCTTGAGAGTTGAAGTAGATACCGTATAATGTTCATTTTGCAATCTGTTATTTACTTTGATTTGATTTGCCATCAGTTGATTGCTACAGGCAAATCATCTGGTTTCTTCTTTCATTTTGAATTTAGACAATTTTCTTGATAATAGAATTCTGTGGCTGTGCTGTTGATTTTGTGGTGGTCTGTAACTCCCTCAGCGTGTGTGTGAACTGACGAGGCTGACTGCGTGTCTTCTGTCCCAGTCGAGAGGAGGAGTCTCCCACTTGGTCTGCATACGTCGGGAAGATGTTCACTGCCGCCAGCAACTACCTCCCAGCACAGGTGTCCGGCATGATGAACCAGGACCGCGCCTTCGCCACAGTGCGCCTCAACATCTTTGGCCTGAAGAACATCTGTGCGCTGGCCACGTGAGTGTGGACCGGCTTCACTGTCTCCAGACACTTTATACTGAATTAAGCATACTCCTGTTTAATGATGTATTTCTCCATAAAAGGCACTTGTTGCCTTAGCTGGTAAGGAGGCTGTGCTGGTGCCCTGTCTCGGCCCAGCGTGGTAAAGGTTTCCATCTTACGTTTTTTAGGATTCAGAAGCTGCCCCGCCTACTGGTGGCCTCTTCTGATGGACATCTCTACATCTACAATGTGGACCCCCAGGATGGAGGAGAGTGTGTCCTTGTTAAGAAACACAGGTGAGCTTTGTATGACATGCTGTGGAGAAACAGTGGGAGCCCTGCACAGCTGCATTGAATCAGAGTGCTGGGTTACCTTCTGCCAGCTCGAGGTGGTAACCCAGCACTGGAGTACACGCTGTGCTCACCGCCTGTTTCCTCCCTGGACACACCCGCCAGGCTGTTCCACTCTGAGGAGGACCGGGGGGAATCGGAGCCAGAGGCCAGAGCGTCCCTGCCTGCCAACCAGTCTTACGCCGCCACCGTTGCCATGCCTACGACCCCGCCCTCCTCTGCAGCACTAACAGGTAGGCTCAACACCACACAAAGATCACAGGGCACAGAGGAGAGACAAAACACCGAACAAGGGTGAACTGAATTACTCTTACCTGGACTCCAGACTGCTGTGAAATGATATTTTAAATAAAGGAGCCCTGAGCTCCAACAATAAATAAAAATGCCTCAGAAGCTTCATGTCGTTCTCAGGGCAATATGCCATGTGGTAGTTACTTTATGTGGCTAGTTATGTCAGAATATATTTATGAAGGCATGTTGGTGCTGAAAATAAAATAATTATTTTGGAGCGCTTGTTGAAACAGTTACTGTCAGTTTTTACTGCAGTTTTGGAGAATTTTCATTTTCATTCAGCTAAATATTTTTTTTTTCCACAGTACACCGCTGAGTGTTTTTGTGTGTGGAGGTAGCGCAGTGCAGCGTGTGATTCTCCCTCTCATTCTCACCAGGCTACTCAGAGGACGGGGGTGTGAAGAAGGGCGAAGTGATCCCAGAACACGAGTTTGCAGCAGGACCCGTGTGTCTGGATGATGAGAATGAGTTTCCTCCCGTGAGCACTCAGGATAACTAACCCTCATCTGTGTCTGCTGGCCAGCCCACAGATGCCCCCCCCCCCCCCCCAGGTCCATAATGCCCTGGGGCAGGGCACATTTCTAATAAGGAGGCGCAACTTAACATGTATACTTCGCTAGAATCCCACTACCAAACCCAGCCCAAGCATTAGACAAAATATAAATCTTGTATTGCACCTTGATACCCTGTTGTGTATTACACAATAGGTCTGTATTTAATTTGACTGATATTTCCTACTTATTACTCGTTCCATGTATCTTAATATGAGAACAATGCATTTGATGCACACTCTGCCCTCTATAATGCCTCTTAGTCAATCGCAGACCACTCAGATGAACTGCTGAGAGAGAAACTCTCAATTTTAGTTGGTTGCAGTAAGGTTGACACATTTAAACAGTATGCTGCACAGGTAGGGGTTGAGAGTACTCTTGAACTAGAAGGCTGATTCTCGTGTTGATGTTCAACAGGCTGTTGTGCTTCAGTTGAATTGTTTTCTCTTGCCGTAGTATGTCAGCAACTTCAGAAGTTGTTGACCCATTTCTTGTAGAACTTATAAAAACATACAAATGGCATTATACATTCGAGTTCTTGCAACCCTATTTCAGCTCTAGCAACAGTGTATGCAAACAGCAGCTCTGGGGAAATCTTTTCCCCACATTTTTGTTTTGGCTGACTGTTTGAGTGCAGTTGAGGTTGGGGGATGTTAGAGCTGCCCAGAAGCTGCTCCTGTCGTGTAGGACAGAGAGCCCTGCTGCTTTTAAAGCCACACTTTCAGAGTGCCTGACTGTGCCGACTGCCCTGTTAAACAGGGAGAGAACTTAACATTCTGAGCCATGTGACTGATCGCGATGTCATAGGTTAATGATGTCCTGGTGGCATATGATATTGTGGCTTTTGATCACTGACAGACTGAGCTGTGGTACTGTAGCGATGCGCTGATGTGACTGTGGCGATGAGGTAGGAAGATATTAAGTACTAATCTACTATGCTTAGTGTTTATTTTGGAACGTGACCTTATTTTGAGAACTGTTGTACTGCCACTGCCTCATAAAATTATGCAGTGTGAACAAGGTATTGTTGTCTATTGGGCCACTGGCTTAAAAAGAGAAATGTGAAAATCTTTAGACAGTTTAGAGTAGTATTTTTTGTTTTTACTGCTTCTGTGTTAAGCAGTCCCTTGTACAGCTGTGAGTCTTTTGCCTTTTGGCCTTTTGAAGATAATATTGACTCTAACACTTTCCTGGATATTTTACTTTGTAAAATACATCTGTATTAAAATTCCTTTGGAATATTAAGAATATTATTGAGGGCATCTATAGGTAGAGGAAACAGCAAGGCTTCAAGAACGGCTAAACATGTGGTGTGATTATTTGTTTCATGGAAACAGAATGTGAAAATCTGAATCTGCAGAACTGAGAAACCCACTCTGTTAGCAGACGGAAAGTCTGAAGGTGAACAATATTTATTAAATATATAGTTGTGAATATCTAACAGGTTTTTTTGTACTGTCTCTGACATTTCCAAAAGTGATAAAACTTATTTTAAGAATTCAACTGATGTTGGATTCAGTGCATCATGGTGGCCTATATAACAGGTTGTATTACTTCTCCAGTTCTACTATTGTCAGTCACTGTATATCATTGCTTTTTGTCAAAAACTCTTCAGGCTTTAATCTTCTTCTTGTAATTTATCTCTTGCTAGATTTATCTGTAAATAACAGGAATGATAACCTGTAGTGAGGTCATAAATAGTTGCAGCACAGTAGAAAGTAATATTTCATGGAACGTATACACCACAATGCACAACTCCTCTGGGAGTCTTAAGAGTGTGACCTTTTATTTAAGATCTCAAAAGCTTTTGTTTAGGAACTTTTGAACATAAAAGATAAATTAAATACTAAAACATGTTTTCAGTTGTGACTAATACTGGTCAAGTGAATGCTACAGAATGCACAGACCAGACATATACACAAACTACTAATTTACACTGAGTACACGTAATTATGCCTAGGCAGAAAAGAGAAATGTGCATTTCTTCATATCTGCTGCTAAGACTGGTGTGAAAAATAACAGGTGTGCACTTGGAATGCAGTGATTGTTCAGGTAACATGTCAACAGCAAATTTCACTTTCATTTGGGATATCTTGAGAACTACTTTCAATAAAACATTTTCTACAGCTATACATTTACAGTCCTTCTAAAATATTAAATGCTCCCCCCAAAAGGAAAATCAGTAATACATTAATGAACAGATTTTACTGCAAAGGGTAAGTTAAGGTTTCCATGACTGTTTACGAGTGAGCTGGCCTGAAAGTCTATCTCTGCTCCACTTTTGCTATGGCTATCGTGAAGTTCACAGGAACAAGGCAATACTTTGCTTTTAAAATCCCTTCACAGCATTAAACCCACAGAGAGCAGCACCACTGCAATCGCTGCAGCCTCTGATTCGAAGTCTATTGCCGACAACGCGGTCCTTCAAGGCCCCTTTCTCAGGGCAGCTGGACGGACGTCTGAAACGAGGTGTCACCGTAGTTACAAACGGCACAGGATGACCGGGCTCCGCCTGGACAAAGCACAGTATTTAAAAAGAAAAGAAGAAAAACAGCGAGCAGGCTCTTGGCCCATAGGCGCAATCACATCCACCGTGACGCTAATAATACAGTTTATACGACTGCATGAGGACGAACAGCTCGTCTCTGCTCTGGCTCCGGGGCCGTGAGACGGAGCAGTGCAGGGAGACTGAGGGGAGCGTGCAGGGCTGATGACAGCCTGTCTGACGGGAGAACGCTGGCTATGCATGAGAGAGGATTAATGAGCTAAATGAGCAGATTCTCCATTCTACCGGCACATAAATGTGAAAGCATCTTAAAGTCAGACACATGAATGAACTGAAAAAGAATACTGTTTCTGCAGTTCCTTCATCAGTATGCTCTCATTTAAATGTGATTACCATGGTATTAATCCTTAAGTAAGGAAATTACCTATTTGTATTTTTATCCTTTTTGTTGTTTAATTAATGGATATGTTTGTGTGCCCCTCTGTGTAAGTTGAAAAGTTGTTTTGTATGTGCCTATAATGTCATCAACCGTGCAAATAATTTTGGTAATCGCACAAAACCAAAAAAAAAAAGTAGAATTGCAGTAGAAATAAAATTATGCAAATCACATGTTTCCTGTGAGTGTTGTTTTTACAAAAGCTTAGTGCAAGATTAGCAACATAAAGCGTCTGGACTCTAGCTGCTACAGGGGAGGAAAGAATGTAGTCACCGGGTCACGCTTACATTTAAGGCAGGGTTTAGAATTTAATGCTGTAGAAACTGGAGTAGATTCACAACAGACCAAAGCAGTCATAATCTGCAGTTCCTGTCCACACTCACTTCATAGCAGCATTCACATTCATAAATTGCAGAATGTCCAGGGCCTAAATGAAGACACAATGACACAATAGCCCAGTGCCCTGTGTTGTGTCGTTAAAAATTAATTTTTGCCTCATTTATTCAGTAAAGGATGAGCAAACTAAGTTCAGTAAATCCATCATATCATGTGAAATGGTTCCCTGTGCCCCCCAGAGTAGCTGTACCTTGTAAGCTACAGCAGCTGTAGGTTATCCAACAGGCCTACCTCTGACCCTAGACTAGTATACAGATTTGATCTGACTGCTGTATGAAATGTACTTCTATAAATAACAAGGAGTATTTCTTTCATTTTGTCCAACTATGAAGTTTAATTTATACTTCAGAAAATCTGAGTTTGTATTTTGCAGTGGCAAAGAAAAGTACTTGTTTGAATCACCTGGATTTGCTTATTAGCACAATTCTTCAGCCATGAGGCAGAACTAATTAGTGAAATCAGCTGGCTGAGTTCCTGGGTGGAAGGAGCACTTTCCAATTTTCCGACCCCTGGACTTTCCACCTCAGTGCAGCCTTGTGGTCAATGATGGATGGTTTAGTGGTAACCGATAGCCATTATGGGTGGTCTGTACACCACACTTTAACAAACGTGTAGTATGTAGAGACTGTTAATGATTCATTCGGTGCCACACTTGTTTTCGTGACAAGTATGTCATATGCTGCACGCCTGACTGTGTACGGCCCTGCTGTTACTCACCAGCTACTGCGGTTCTGCCACCCACCCAGTCAATTAATACACTACAGTGGTGTGAAATATAACTATTACCTTGGATATTATTTTACAAGTGCGGCGACACTCATTCACTTTGTTACTTGGCAATGGAAAGAAGGCAGTGCAGAACTTTTGGGATGAACAAAGCAGAAGTTTGGCTATCTTTCATTTGTGAGTAAATGTAAACAAACTTGTGTTCCACTGAAAACTCAGTGTAAGGTTGACAGCTAAATCAAACAGTATTTCCAGCATGATCGATCGTTCAAGGCCATTTTCTACTTGTTTACAACCTACAGTATACCTCTGTGCATGTGCACCCACTTCTCTGTGGCTAAAAGAAACCAAGAGGGAACCACTGAAGTCCAGCCCAGACAAACAAGAAATGGCAGCATCATACAGAGCTAGCCTAGTCTGGGAGACCCATAGCAGCAGTCGGACCTCAGCCCCCAGCCTTACAGCGGCAGGCCACATGGCTTGGGTCACAGCACGGGGCGACGGACGGGTCCACGGTGTAGTCAGCCCGAGACACGTGATCTGTAGCGATGTCCAGGAGAAGCGCGTCTCTCTCCCACTGCACGTGCTCCAGGACAGCCGTGTACTCCTCACTGCCGCTGTCCAAGGGGGTGCTCTCCTCTTCATCATCAGACAGGTCAAAAATCAGAGGGGGGTTGTGAACCTCCTGTTTCCCCGTCCCCCCACCACAGGCTTCTGCAGCACCTGGAACATTCCAGAAAGGAAGTATGAAAAAGGCATCAAACTGGAAGTCCACGTGGGAGACCGCCTGTCTGGCTCAGAGCTTGATTTCTAGCACTTTCTGCGCTGTGATCCCATCTCTGTGTGACCCTCTCTACTTTTCCTCCTGCCTCAATGTGAGAAAATATATAATGATAATGGGCTGTCCGCTCTCCTATACAATATACATATAAATGAAGGTATGAATTAGGTTCTGTTCTAAAAGCACATATTTTATCATTGAGACTAATTTTCGGGCTCAAGTGAACATCAGTGGTCTGTTTGCGACCTTAAAGAACCTGTACACAAGCTCCATTCCAGAACTTTCTGACAGTGGAATATTCTTGGAGAAAATCACATGAATGAAACAGAGCTGAAAAGAATGGAATAAATAATCAACAAGCAAGTTTTGTTATAATCTATTTAGATGAGCTTAAGTTTAATCATTGTACAATCATATGAAACAATGCTTCAGTGCAATGTCATTCAGGACTATCGACAGCTGGAAGTTTCCAGAATAAGTCCCCACCTGTGATGTAGAAGGCTTTGTACTGCCCCAGCCTGACTGTCTGCAGATCCCCAAACTGCCCTGCTGCACCGCTGTTGGGATGGCATAGACTCTACAGTAGGGAGGAGTGCATCGGATAAAGAAAGGGACCATGAATAATTTCACCAAAACCATTGATGAAAACAGCTCATACTGAGCATGGTGTGCATGCCTTATTTACTCATAATACCATATGCTACAACTCTATTGAAATAATTTTAAATTCTCACAATTAACCCATCAACACTCCATACTGCGTGGCAAAATTTGAACCCCGAATTTGGTTTCTGAAGAGAGATTTGACACAGAAGGCATTTCTCTGACTAGCCAGCCATGAATGATGTCACCCATGTGTGGCAAGACATAGTAAATAGGTAATAGGAATGTCTGTATTATCACGTTTAATTTGCCCTCAGTTGTACCTTATGTCCAGTCTCTGAGCCATGGAGCAGAACATCTGTTATATCCATCCCATCATAGTGTCTGTGTGATGGGGCCTCTGCAGCTCCAAGGGAAAGGACAGTGGGGAAGATGTCCAGCCCACTGCCGGAGGGAAGAGACTGAGTTAAAAAGTTAATCTGAATTTCCATTATATCACCTCAATAACATTTAGTTCCTTAGGTGTTCAGTACCTAAGAAGGGCTCTGCTGGTGGTGTTTTCTGGAATCTTCCCTGGCCAGTAGGCCACTGTTGGCACACGGTGACCCCCTTCCCATGTAGTCTTCTTAGCAGACCCCCCACCTGATGCGCATTGAACCAAGAACCAGAAACACCTATTTAAGATTATTATTTTTTTGACCCCACTCAAGCCCCATGGATAATCTACACCACCAGATGCTTTGCTGGGTGGTTGATGTATACTGTATGGATACTTTTAATCTGGTACAGCCTCCCGCATGCTAATGTTGGAAGGCTAAATTAAACACATCACACCAAGTTTATAGTGTCGCCACTTGAGTTTAATAATTTTAGTGGGGGCTTACAACTTCATGAATTGACATACAAGTGTGAACCTTGTGCCAGAAAGGCAAGTAAAAGTGTTTACCTCTGTCTGTCTGCCACCTTCCCAAAAAAGGACCCACGTTTCCAGAAAACTCACATTTCTGGGTCCATGGACCATTATCACCTGAAAAGAAAGGGATTCTCCCTTTAATTGTGTTTTGGGAAAGTTTTTCATTTCTCCAGAGTGTTATGCACTGTAGGCACACACCAGAGCAACATGTACCAAAAAAGTACAACCTGTACTTCTGCCAACCAACACACTGACCTGTGAACCATATTAATGTATTTTCCTTGTCGTTGTCATCTGATGCATTCTTTATGGCCCCCACCAGGCTGTCCATTTCCCTCAGACTGGCAGCATATACGAGTCCGGGGTCTCCTCCTTCAGGGGGCAGGTCAGGAGACAGTGGCACATGCATGTGAGACAGGGCCACGTACAGCAGGAAGGGCTGGCCTCTTTCCCTGCAGAGCACAACATGTTCCGGAAAAGGACAGGGGTCCCGTCAGTTCAGAAGTGCTGTGGTGTTTGCGCATTGCAAATGTTCCCTTTGAATAAATATTTGCATAAATTAAATTGATGAACCCAGTACCCCTATGTTCACCTTGTGGATCGGAACATGACACCCACACATGACACTAATGTATCTGTGAAGAATACATGGGAAAGCAGTGAATAGACTCACTTGAAATGGTACTTTATCAAGAGATTGGGTTACTAGTGGGACTTCATACCGTTACATAACTTAACGTAAAAGTATTAATTCAGAAGTAGGTACCTGTCATTGGACCTCAATTGCATCTACAATGGGGAGAAGACACCTGCACTGTTTCGCACTAGACTAGCTAAGGAATACAGCATCTATCCCTTCAATTTGCCACAGGCAGTCCAAAGGTGACATTCATTTTGACAAAGAGCACCAGAAATCAAACATTAAGTCATTACATATTGAATTGTGTTGAAGTGTTGATGATGATGATGATGATGATGAAAGAAACTGCTTTAGTTTCACTGTAACTTTCTAATCATGCAAACGAACATACATGAAAAGATCCTTCAAGCTGAAGTCTAAAAAAAGGGATTTAATTTGGGATGGGTCATGGATGGTCACTGACCCCTTAGCTTGAATACACACCTTGAGCTGCGGATGATGTTAATGGCTGTCTGCTTGTACCGCTCAGCCAGGGTCCAGAGGCTCAAGGGCTGTTCTACAATGCTCAGGTTCTCAAATAAGGGCAATGCCACCTTGGAGTAACAGCCACCATGTGTCTGTCTGCAGGGTGAGTCATTAGAGTGAAAATATTACAGATATTATAAATGCTATTCTGCATGCATGTCAGCACAAATGTACTTCAAATTTAGGTTCAGTCACCTAAATCCTACTTAAAACCCACAATATAAAGGCGAGCTACATCATGCCTTAATGAGCAGATAGAGCAACTGAAACATGCTAGCACAGGCTATCAGAGCCTGTGCAACACAACATCACACCTGAGCACCAGCATATCCTGCTCACATGGAGGACAGCTAGGAAGGTCAAAGCCAGGTGAGTCTGTACAGCCCATATCATTGCTGTAGGGAATTCCAAGGTAGTAATCAAAGCCTGTGGAGGTACAGATCTGTTTCACAATCACAGGCATAATCATGACATGCTTAATCAACATTAATCAACACATTGGCACAATTAAAATTATTACTATTAATGTCATAACAGTTTTTCCTTTAATGTTGCATTAGTATAAGTGCAGCACATAACTCATAACACTGTTTCAGACAATAAAAAATGTTGCATGGCGCATGGGCACACTGGGCATGGCTACTGAATGTTGCCATTTTCATGACCAGAGAGGAGGAGCAAGACCACAATGCAGTATAAGAATAGCCATAAATAATTATAAACAGAAAACAGAACAAATGCAGGAATTAACATAATAAAAAGAAAAAAAGACAACGAACAATAAATGCAAAGTATGCATATTTCCTGCTAGGGGATTTTATATAAAAAGCCATGATGGACAGCATATGATTCATGAAAACGATGGATTGGCTTTTGAATGGGTTATGATCCTGCATGCATTGGGTGGGAAAGCCCAGAAATTAGCAAACCACCATACGCCAGGTTGCGACTTGTGCCATAGACCTGGTCTGAGCAGGCAGGCAGCGCAGCCATGAATCACAGGCTACGCTGACACCAAAATTTCAAAGCAATGCACTGAAATCGCAGTGAACTGCTTGATCTTCACTGACACACCCTCAACAGTGCATCTCCTCCCACTTCAGCGCACGGCAAGTCGCCCAAAAAACACAAAATCCATGATGAAAATATCATTTCACCAGTGCGACCACTGGCTGCATGCCATGCGCCGGGCTGGAAATTACAGCCCATAATCTCCACTGACGCACAGGGGCAGGGTCTCTGAAATACCAGATTAGCCCACACAAATGCATTCTGACTAATGGGGTGACTTCCATCAGGGATCACCACGCTTAACTGAAATCAACCTGGAAATTAAAAGAAAAACCAAAGTCTGTAACACAGTAAGTACATTTATACTCACCTCTGTGGCTTGGGTGAAATGGGCCATTGTGCCCAAGATGCCATTTTCCTATCAGGTGCAAAGAAAGAAGACCATGCCATTTACAAGCATATACAAATGAACATTTACCAATATTTTTCAGCAATCTGTAATATTACCTCATGCCAAAATATTACTAAAATGTAATTCTCTAATGGGTGCGGTAGCAATTCAAAGGCTGCGTGGGGGAGTTTGAGGCTTTTTTTTACTGACTTTCCCTTCCCTTGCTTAAAGGGAGAATCTCCAAAATTCCAGGATGTAATATATACCCTTGCTCCCTTGTTTTTCCTCCCTCCCACCAAGTGTATAAAACCGCAAGCTTCCAGCAAGAAGAGAATCCCACAATGCAATGCACCACATGTGAGGAGAGGACGTATCACTGCGCTGTCAAACAGAGGAAGCTAAATATTTTGTAGGATAATTCAAGGAAGATTTGCATATAATTCAAGATGTTGAAGGATGGGAGGGGGGATTAAGAATTGAGGAACTGAACTGTCATAGCCTACACAATTTTGTATTTGTGAGTGAGTTTTCCCAAGAAAGTCTTGCTAAAGGCATCACAAAGTCCAGCGAGTGTTTTGTAAGACCACCTGGTGTTTTTATTATCACTCAAGATAAGATTGGGTAATTATTCTTGAACTATCTGACGTCATCCTATGCGCAGGGAGCGGAGGAGAACCTCCCATACAGTTTGCGAGAGCCATTAAATTCTGTTTTAGTTTGTTCTTTGTCTGTCCTCCCTTGTAGAGCACCTGTCAAGTACACTTGTTGCACGTCACAAATTTTATCACAAGATAGCTCACTCGAGGGAAGACAGCAAGAGCAGGGAATGTGTTAAAGTGGATCCGAATGCAGCCAGATATACTTTGAAGAGGCTTTCAGTTCTAGTTTCTTCCTGTCATGTGACTGCACGTCAACTGAGATTGACCACTCTTTTACAACATAATTACATCTTTATGAACTAAAGTTATGCAATTGGCAATCTGACATATCTATAAATTTTCATACTCACGACAGTTCCGTAATGCTGTACTTTTGTCCTTTACACTTTTGAACTATGTTGCACCACACTGTACTCTCAGAAACTGATAATGACGATAATTCTGTAGGTGAACAGGACTTACATTGAATTCTCTATGATGCCTGTTTTCACAAATCTTAAAGTGAACGCCTAAGCAACGGTGTTCTTTGCTTAGGGGCAGTAAAACTCACCAATCATAGCGGTGTAATAACCTGTCGCTTTCAGCACTTGGGCAATGGTAGTTTCATTGAGAGGCAGTCCTCCAACAGACCCCACTGCAAAGTTGTGCGTTACCCCATTGCGCAGACCGTGCCGCCCCGTCAGGATAGCAGCGCGGGAGGGTGAGCAGGTGGAGGCGGGCGAGTGGAAATCTGTGAACCTGAATGGAGGACAGCCGATGGTATAGAAACCAGAGCAGCATACAAACTCAACATACCATCTTAGATGCAACATACCAATGGCCCAGTTCTTGCATCTTAGATGCAAATGCTGTATGGACACAGATTTTGAAAATAACGCCTGTCAGATGCACGTCAGGTTTTTTTAACAAAGAGGCTACAGTGTTGCAGACATCACCTCCACCATTAATTGGGGACGTCTGGACTGACAGCAAGTCCCTTCTTTACAAAAAGGTGGCGCTAAAGGAACTAAGCGGGGCTAGCCCTGCCTGGTTAATTCGATGGGCATGTCAGGCTCATGCACGTTAAACACAAGAACATTACATTGAGAGCTCCAGTTCTCCTTGTTTTGCGTTTGTGCCAGTGGAGTAATCCTGGTAAGGATCTTTCTGTGTGGATCTTGGACTTTCCTGGCTGTACAGCATCTATCTAGTGTTCTTTTATGAGCTTGGCTGAAGCACGTCTGGCGTTCTGTTCCCCGCCCCCTTACCTCATTCCCTCCAGAGCCATCAGGTCCAGGTGGGGCGTATGACTCTTCCCTGCCACATTCGTTCCAAGGTCACCCCAGCCAATGTCATCAGCCAGGATAATAATAAAATTTGGCCTCCTCAAGTCTCTATGTTGGTAAGAGACATAATACAACATCCCAGAGAGCAGGGAACCAGACAGCAATAGCAGTGTGAGCCCAATTGCCATTTTCCATCAGATCGGTCTGTTGAGGTGAAATAGAAAAAAATCATCAAAACATCTGTACAAAAAAGAAAGGAATGCCTATTGATCCTTGTAAACTGAATACACGAATAAACTACAAGGATTCTTATTTGAGAGTGACTCGGCTTGTCCTTCAGATTCTTTATCATTTACAGATATTTTTTAAAAATTCCCATTTTAAATGGAAGACAACCAATAATATTAACATTGACAAACAACCATACCAAGAACCATCAATTCACACATTGGCCAAGGCAATTGTTTTTCAATGTAAATAATCGTCTGCGTGTACATACATCATTTTCAGTTACAGGTAACTTCACCAACAGTCATTTCCCTAACCGGGCCTTTTAGAGGGGAGCTCTGTTTTGGTTGCATAGCAATTGAACTGTCTGCTGAAAGAGCTGTTTGCTGCAGGCTGCCGGTCTCCACGCCCAACTCCTGCATTCCCTGGATACTGCAGTATTGCTCATTCACTTGCATAACACAGTTATCCAACCACGTGCACGGATCTGCCCCGTACACAACAAGTGAAAGCTGGAACAGAATCAAGATTTACTGCAAAACAGACATCAGATTTACAGCAATCTCCATTAAATTCACTGTGCTCTTATCTCAGCAAGGGATCCAGAGTACTTAATTCTCATTTAAATTTTATAAGCCTTGTCACTTCTGCCTCTGCCAATCTACCGCAGTTTCATATTGCACAGACTCTCTAACACAGCATTTTCCCACATTGCTCCTTCGGCGGCACACTCTCCAAATGTGAAGAATGTCATGGCACACCACTCCCGAAAGCACGCAACGTACTTATGTTGATGTGACGTATCAACAGCAGGCCTAAATGTTCTTTCTGGGTTTTAAGTGATATGCATTTTAATTACATTTATTTTGGTTTTTGTGAATGTGGTTTGTTCATTTACATTTTTAAAAAGTAATTAGAACTTTAAAATTTAGTTGAAAGGATTTTTTGTCATGGCACACTTGACCACGCCCAATGGCACACTGGTTGGGAAATGCTGTTCTAACAAACTGAATTTTTATTGACCAAACAAGTTGTTTTTTTAACCATTATCAATTATGTGGCGATGATTGCGTGTTCACAAGGTTTTTCAGGGTATGCCTCAAATGACTGCCAGGCTGTAATTCAGCTTGAGTAGATGGTCATGGAACACGGAGCATGATTTCAAATTATTGTTGAAAAGGTGTAGCAATATATTGTTGACATATCCCAGAAATTCTGCCACATGCCACCAATACCATGTTCTCAAACTCAATTACAGCCTGCAGGCAGTCTGTTGCGGTATACCTTGAAAAACCTTGTTCGGTTATTTACTATAAATGGATGATTCAGGTTTTATATCACCAGAAAGATATTTTAACCTGGTCAAGCATGACGAACAGTCTTACTTATCCGGTTTACCTAATCCGTGAACTGTTAAACATGATTTGTGGCCCATAAAATTATGTTTAAAATGTTTGGTTACAAATCCAATGGACAACTACCAATTGCCCAATTGTCTAGTTAATATTAAATCCACAACTCCAGTTAAAAATACTTCAATTCTCACCAAGAAGTTCATTTAAACGTAAGGCACCAAAATGTTAATTATTTGCAGTTTCAAAATGTTGAAACAGATGTCACGTCAGCAAGTTAAACTAAACAAGGAGCATGCGATTACACCAAAAAAGTAGTGACCATCTGACCGACACAAGCTTTGTGAAAATTACGTTAACAGTATGTCACTGTGAAATCACGTGCTTTTTTTTCTTTGCAGCGCTGGTATAAATCACACATTACACATACAAGGGTATATTTGAAATAATTAGCAAGTAGCATAACTCACCAACTGATTTTGGCATGAATCAAAATACTTGAAATCTCTGCTACACTTGATAACTTGTTCTGATGCTTATAGGCACGCACTCTTTTTAATTCAGTATGTTTTCAAACATTTTAGCAAACATTTTTCCACTGTAAGATTGTTCGCCATTCTCCCAGTAGCATCATGTTGATACATGTTGATATTTCCTTCTTTGCTTAATCACGTGGACAAAACTGGCCAATAAGAGAACCAAACTGTCCTTGCAGTTCTGCAATCTCCTCTAACGATATTAAGCAGTTAAATTGCTAATAATAATAACGAATTTGATCAAATGTGTGGATCATTAGGTAGATCACAAATATCCACGGTTATCACGCGTGTTACAAACATGCATTGTGACATGTCAAAAAATACACATACGAGAATATCAAAGTTGTTGAACACAGTAAACGTTATTCACTCAATAAGAAAACACAACACCAGGATTCCTGGTTTGAATGAATGAATAACGCACACAATGCACCATAAAAGTATGAAAACATGGATGTCGCACACTTTCTAAGCAGTGGCGAGTAGGATATGCTCAACTATATACCCCAACATGATTTTGAAAATTATCTGCGAAACACTATGAAGCATTGACTTTCAAGTGTACAGACGGAGATGTTTTGCCAGACACTTAAATATTTGCCAATTGGCTGACAATATTTGTCACGATATTTGTAAACAAAGACGTTGCAGTTGATTTCCCAACTCCAGGTTCCAAGAAATCAAAGGAGCGTGGTTAACGTAATTTTCTCAGAATCACACAATTTGTAGAACAGGAACAAACGTCTTCGATCAGCGCGAGCACATTCAGCGCTCTAGCTCACACCCATAGCATCCTTCCCCACAGTTCGCGCGCGTTCACGGTCGGCCAAGGCAATTTCTATATAGTCTACTCTACATGTTGGAAATTATATATGATATGATCTACACTTTAGGTAACAACTCCTGAAAAATATCCATCTGTCGCTGATCGGGAAAAAAAATAAAATATGTTCCTGAACCCCACAATAAAATAATTATACTGTAATACAGTAAGTATAGTAGGCTAAGACTCATTGAATTTATAACAGACATTGGAGCATTTACGTCAACACTACAAAAAAAGCTCTAAGCTAAATCTGGTACAATACATCAAATAGCAATAGCATTTTTAACACTGTACGTGGTCCCTCATAAATAAATAAATAAAACAGTTGTCTAACATCGCAGTTAAACATTGAGCGGGTTGTGCTGGGGAACAGTTCTGTGACCTCAAAGACAGTACACGTAGAAACAGTAGATGGGCGCGCGCCCGCGTTAGAATACCGGCTTGAGCCGGTATAAAAACCATGAATGAAACTAAGGATAAAACGGAAATTCTTCGCGGAAAGAGAACAGTAGGCTAGAAGATACGACAATACCAATATATTCATTAATGATTTGGTCGTCTAATCATAAAAATGAACGCGCACCAGAAATATTAAATTTTGTATAAAAGGCTATATATATATTCTAAAAGCATCCATTTGGAACCGAAGTAGTTAATTATATTTAGGTTCATTTCAGCTAACTGGCTAACTTGGAAATGGCTAAAAGTCTGTACCTTATCTGAATACAATTTTTGTTCTCTTCATCCACTTGAAAAAAGCTTGTTCTGCGCTTTTCTTTGTTGGTAAGTTCAGATATTTAATGTTTTGCGCTTATCGGTTATGGGACAACGTTAACTGTACTCTATATGAACGTTTCAATCACAGTCTGGATTAACGTTAATCTAGTTTTACCAAGGCAGGTTGATTGTTTTAATGAACCATCACCAGTATTTTGATGATGAGTTTTAGGTCATGACGTGTAAATTAAAATTTAGCTACTGTGCGGCAACTAGTAACCAGTTATATTGCTGTTATATTAGTACATCCGGATGATAGTGCAGTGCAGTCTAGCATACGGCTTGCTAGCTCTTGCAGTTGCTGTCGTGACATCATCGCTTACTCACTGCTGCAGTGCGCTATAGGACATTACATCCAGACTACAGGGTGACAGTTGGTTTAGCTAAATTTAAATGATTAGGATTATTACCTACAATAAGGATGAAAACGTAATCTGGTACTCCTGGATGAACACAAGCATGATTTCTAAAATTTGGGAAGTTTTTGTTATAGCTAAACCACGTCTGGACAAAATCTGGAATGTTAAGGCAATGTTATATAGAGATGTTTTTGGAAAAGTATGTAAGCCATTTAAATAATCGGTAATTACTTCATGACCGTACTACTACTGCATCGTTGGTAAGTAGCCTTAAGAAAACCGAGATGTAGGCTACTGAATCAAGTTTTTCACGTTTATTTAAAAATTGCTTATACAGTTTAATTTAGTTAGTTGTCGGAAGTTTATTCTGGGCAGTTTTTGCCGTGCATATGACTAACATTAAACAGGAATCTCGAAAATGGTCTCATTTTATGTGTGACAACATCTTATTGTTAGATTTAAAAAAATAAAAAATAAAATCATTAACCCTGCAGTCCTGGCTCTGGCCTCAAGCTTTACAGAGTGCTCCTCTAGGTAGCTCCAGACAGACCTTTCAATTTAGAACGATCTTCTGTTCAATGCGTGAGGCTCACTGGAACGCAATCTTTACACACAATACGCTTTGATTTGTACAGAAGGGTGGACAGTAACAGGGAGGACATTTTAAGCAAATATTCTTTGTGTGATGAAGAACATGCAAGCTCATCTTGTATGCTTGAAAATATTTTTAAAATAATACAATATAATACAACAATTTCTCCAATAATTAAACATAAGAGGATGAACATGTTATACTTGACACCATCGGTAAGCTATTCTAAAACATGGAAAAAGAAGTAAAAATAAACTCTGATACTTCCTTTGTTTTGCTTGTTTTCCCACCAAAAAATGAAGTTTCTTCCTGAAAGTCATGTAACTTGGGTGATGTTCCAACATTTTACTGCAGAATTGCATCAGCATGATTAGATGGACAGTAGAGTGGGGTGCACAAACTTCATGATTTTGTATTTTAGAAATGCATAGCATAGAAATGCATCACAATAAATAATATTAAAAGAAAAAGATAACAATTAAAGTTATAGCAATTATAAAAGCAAGAGAAAGTTTAAGGGGAAACATGGCATATTATATACCTTAGCACAGTGGTTCTTAACCTGGGTTCGGTCGAACCCTAGGGTTCGGTGAGTCGGTCTCAGGGTTCGGTGGAGCCTCCGCCGCAGAGTCACCCTCAGATCGTAGTGTGCAGAGTTAGTTTTTATAAAGAAGGGTTCATAAATAGCATATGAAACTGTGAGTTAGGTGCCTCCAACAAGGTTAAGAACCACTGCCTTAGCATCACAGTTTTAATATGCTAAATAGTTTACTTGCTGACTATCATGGCATCGAGCTAAATAAACATAAGTGTAGGGGGATAGTTAGATGATAAGATCGATACCAACGGATCCATGTACATAAAGTAGACAAAATATTAGACAATATCTATGGGTTGCATGAAAGCTGTGCTGGTTACCACTGTGAACAGCTGCAGACAGAGGCAACACTGGCTTTGCTAAAATGGAAATGATGGAAATACACTTTCCAGCATCTCTGAAAGCTGAGTTATGTACACTTGCATATTGTGTGTTTATAACAAGTAAAAATAGGCTACCAATTAAAAGATTTTAGTTGAAATATCTTTCCATCCATCCATTATCTAGCCTGCTTATTCCTGATCAGGGTCATGGGGGGTGCTGGAGCATATCCCAGCATGCATTGGGCAAGAGGCAGGAATTTAATTGAAACAGGCAGATAAATTCAGAACTATAATTGACAAATAACCATGGGTACAATGATTAGTAGAGGCACATAGCCACTTGAAGTGTGAATTTGGGGTTGCAGGTATGCAGTACTATTGCCATTCCCACTGCAGCCAAATCCCTTTCCTTCCTAAAAGAAGTCCTGACACAGAACAAAGTTTTTTTGAAAATACAAACTCCCTTCCCCCTTCAAAGCTTCACACCTACTTGGAACAACAAATAACAAAAAAATATTTGATGAGAAATTGAGGAAAACAACAACAGGAAAAAGATGGAGGCATTGGGCCTAATCCTTATGGTACTAGATAATCAAGATAATTGCCTTTGAATCACATTGCATTTATTGGACTCCAACTGTAGGCCTAAGCATTCCTAAAGATTAGACTGATAGTCAAACCATAAAGTGCTACCTCGTTATGTGGAAGGACTAGAAAGTTCACTGTGACATTTAATACCCTCACTAAAAACCCAATCTAGGATTTCAGCAGAGGTGTGGTGGCTGTCTAACAGTATAATGGTATTTCTATTGATTTCTACTTCATGTTTTCACATTAACTAGAGCTGCTGTACAGAATAGTCATTCATCTCTGGAAAGCATGTGGAATTACTAGAATAATTATTCAAGGAAATTAACATTTCCCACAGCCCATTTTATCTTCCAGGCAATTTACATAAGTGTTTTTATGAAGAAAAAAGAATCCCTGAAGAACAATAGCATGCCACTGTTATAAATAAAGACAAAATTAGACAGGTTCACTGCCTGTTGTATTGTTTGCACTGAAAACAACCATGCAGCTGGTGAGACACTTGTTTTAAAATGGGTGCAAACTAGAAACCTTGGTGACCAAATGGTATCAAATTTACTGCAAGAGAGGTTCAGTATGTGGCATGTGCCACCAAGAGATCCATAATGGCTTTCTAAAAGAAATCACTTCAGTATGAGTATCAGTTAAACGTTGGGAGATCTGGTATGAAATCAAGATTTTGTAGTCAAAGATTCAGTGAACTACCCTAACCAACTACCCTAACCAGATAGTTAGCTCGTGTATTCTTATCATCCTATCTGCTTTTTAATGACAGAAAGTAGTAACAGTGGGTCACAGGAGCTTTTGATGCTATATTACATGACAGAACATCCATTGCCATCATATTGCACTGCGTAACACATCCTTTAGAAATATTCATATGCATAAGACTGGGATAAATTGGCTTCAGTAGTAGGATGATGGAACATTACATTTTTTAATTCAGAGCTTATCTGTTAGGTCTGTAGAATTACAGATTATTGAATATAGTAGCTACCTGTATTGTTCAGAGTATTATGTGTTTTAACATTTTACCTCTTTTTTCCTTCCCTGACTCTGAAGCACTCTCCAACACAACCATGATTGGATGGATGTTTAAAGCAGAGGGATACTTGGGTCCCAATGTATACCCCGAGGTTCCAGACGGAGGCTGGGGCTGGGTAGTGGCTGTTGCCTTCTTCATTGTGGAGTTGCTCACCTATGGCATGGTCAAGATCTTCGGCATCTTCCTGCAGGACCTCATGAGCAACTTTGATGAGAGCAATAGCCGCGTGTCCTGGATCATCTCCATCTGCATCTTTTTCATGGCCTTTACAGGTGAGGAGATGCTCTGAAAAAATGGCTCTTATCTTAAGAAAGGTGACTGCACCAAAAACAGTTCAGTAGTACAGTTCTTACCCCCACTTTTTACCCCCCACTTCTGGACAAGAAGTGTTTTCTGATTATTAAGAGCAACTGGGGTTCATGTTTTCTTGTGCCCGACATTAGAGTACCATGAGACATTATTTGTCTTGTGCCTCATCAGTTCATAGCACCATAAAAACAAACAAAAACCTCTGTTGCAGTGAACACCGGTACATGTTTTCAAGATCAGTTCCTTCAGAAAGACAACAACAGTCTGATGAGCCAGACTGGCATGGCTCCCTGTGCAAGATGATTTGCCCCCAGGGTGTTGTAGAGGGGGTTTGTAATTCCAAACGCTTATTTTGCCAACATAAAAGTAGAACTTACATGAGCTTTATTTTATTTGAAGAAAAGACTCTTTTGGATAATTCTGTCTTGTTCTCAGTTCAGACCTAACAAGGGTCAGAGTATTAGCTGTCGGTCCTTAACTTGCAAAGACAGAAATACTTGTGTGCATGTGTGTTCTGTTCTTTTGGGTTGGTACTTCTTTGTATTTGGGTAAGGCTTTGACTGCTACTTACTGTAAGTATGAAGGTAGATATGTGACTCACAATCCTGTGAAAAGATGGTTTGCGGTTAAATGCTTTACTGCTGAAGGTCAGAAGATAAGTACATCTTTCAATGACTGTATACATTTAAAAAAATAAAATACACATTTACTTTGTCATTTATTACAGATAGAGGAATGGGACAGTCATTGACAATAGGCTGAGATTGGACAGAGATACTCTAGTGAATCAGTTTTGACCATTTTCAATAATGCTGTGTTAGGAATTTGGAGTGGTACAGACCATGTGTCTATTGTATAGAAAATTGCCTACTTTGACATGAAAAAATAATTGCTGATTCATTATTTTTTGTCAACAAAGTACACAGCTGACACACCACAAACCTGTCCTCGTGATGTTTCCTGGTTAGAGCAGCAGACATCCGAACCATCTAGGGCAAAGGAAGCACAAGAAAGCTGATTTTTCAAAATCAGCACCATTGTTTAGGACACCACTAGTTTCGCCTTGAAAAAAAGTTTTCAGCCTCAACGGGTTTTTAACCTGTATTAATAAAAGATACGTAAGTACATTTTAAAAGGGGAATAATTGGAATTTATTATCAAACAGCAGTTAATGTTGCTAAGGTGACTGGTGTTCTTAATAGAGTGTTCATGAATCAATCCCATTGTTCTGGCTGAAAACCCCAAACAGTACTGTCAGTGGTCACTTGTGTAGCCAAAGCTATGCCTATTATTAAAGGAAGCCTCTGTTTGCAGCTCCCCTCTCCACGGTGTTGAGTAACCGCTTTGGTTACCAGCCGGTCGTCATGCTCGGAGGATTCCTGATGAGCTTAGGCACCATTACATCCGCTTTCACCAACTCTGCCAATGAGATGTACATCACCATCGGAATAATCGCAGGTACCATATCTAGCAAGAGCAGTATGTTGGAGTACAAAGGAAAATTTCCATTGTGGTGTTCGGCAACACCATCATCATTTTAAAAGTCACCCAGTTGCACAGAACCATATGCTTGAGCAAATCTGCATTTAGAAAGGAGGTTTATCAGGTAAACTGTCAATTATAGGTGACCAACAGATCAGATGAGAATGAATGTGTAATCACATTCACATGGAATGTATCTAAGACCTTCATTTAAATTGATGTACTGGTACCACTGTAACCAGTGTTGATTTCTATTATCTGATAATCATAATTTACCGATAATCTAGCACGGTAAACAAAACTATCACTGTGTTGCCAGTTATGCCAGTGTACATTATTATCTCACAATGAATGTGTACAATAATATATTATTATTTTTCAGACAAGAAAGATATGGCTTATATTTCTCTTAAATGTCATGCTCATATAACAAGCAACTTGTTTTTCAAGGATTCCTGCAACAGGAATGGGGAAAATATGAACAAACTATTCAGTCATTTCAGGCAATGTTTCTCAAGCTGTGTCATGTGAACTGTAAGCTCACCAATGAACAAACTGTAAGGCTGATTTGTAAGGTGCTTGTAAAATATCTGAAGGTTGCTGTTGTTGCAAATCTGCCTGTCCGCTCATTAAATAAAATCTACTAAACAACTCTTACAGTCAAATTCTCCCAAATTTTTTCCCAAATTCTCACATTTTTCCAATTTCAGTGCACCAACGGACCACATCACTATTGCAACTGGGTGGCAGATTGAGAACCTATGAATGTTGCACTGCACACAGTTATGAATCTCTGCTTTGTTATTCTCTTGTACTGCTTTGCACAAATTTTGTCTACAGGAGTCTATGTGTAGAGAATTCCAGCAGTGCCCTGGGCCACTTTTGCATGATTTAACATCACACACTGTAATATTGTATGTAATTGACCTCAGCTGATTACCCAAATTATTTATGTCCATAAATAATAACAAAAATGACCACATATCATTCCAAATGTATGTAATTTCCTTCACAGAAAATGTAATCAATACAGAATGAGACTGTGCTATACTCCCTCCCCCCATCCAGGAATCAGAATGCTTCGCCCCTTTCAAATGATACCTTCTAACAGTGGGACTTCTCTTTCTTTCCCCTGTCTCTGTCTCTCTCTTTTGTCTTTGTAAATTACAGTTTTCTTTCAGGGATGTGTGGACCTGTTTCATTGGGAGCCACAGTGTCTCGGCTGCTACAGTCAAGCCTTCACGATGACCTTTGCACCAGAATAGAGACATTTAACCATGCATAGATGAGCTGCCCTCCTGCCTGCCTGGTTCTGGCGTCCCACAGGCCAGTGGCTGTCAATGTGCTCTCTCCTGTTTGTTCACAGGCCTGGGACACTGCTTCGCCTTCCTGCCCACTGTCACCATCCTCTCCCAGTACTTCCACAAGCGCCGCTCCCTCGTCATTGCCATCGCCTCCACGGGAGAATCCTTCTCCATATTTGTCTTTGCTCCAGGTGAGACCTGCTGCTTGTACTGAGGTATATCAGTACTGACTTAACTACAGATAAAAACCTGATGAAATACACTACAGGTTACAGGAAGTGTAACTCTATTTGCCATATAACTCTCTAAAATCTCTAAGCCCTGGATTTAAAGATCTCCCCTTGTTATTCCGCAGCCTTCACTGCTCTGAAGGATAAAATCGGCTGGCGGTATTGTATGGTTGTGATTGGAGTCCTGCAGGCCAGCGTCATCATCTGTGGGGCGCTACTTCGGCCAATCGTGATAAAGCCAAAGCCTGCAGAGGTGAAATCCTCCAAGGGGCCTTCCCTTAAACAGCTTGAGACCACGTACATGCTGGAGAATGAGCTCACATGCACCTCCCTCAGCTCAGAAGACTCAGGGGTCCAGTCCCTTTCTGCCTCATTGCACAACATAGCTGATGTGGGGGAGAAGAGGTCTGCTGAGAAGAAGGCCTCGATGAGGGAGACCCCTTCCAAGACCCCAGTGAAGCAGGTAGTGAAAGAGGAGGTGCCCCCCCCTCCAGCCAAGGCTAAACTCCTGGACTTTTCAGTGCTGAAGGACTGCAGCTTCATCTGCTACTCGCTGTTCGGCCTCTTCGCCACGCTGGGGTTCTTTGCCCCGCAGATCTATGTGATCGACCTGAGTGTGAACAGGGGCGTGGACAGGGACAAGGCCGCCTACATGCTGTCGGCCATGGCGGCCGCCGAGATCTTCGGCCGCTTGTCCATAGGCTGGGTGCTCGTCAGGAAGCCCATCCGTAAAATCTACATCCTGCTGATCTGCGTGCTGCTGCTGTCGGCGGTGCTGCTGGTCTTCACCTTTGTCACTGAGTTCTGGGGCTTGACCACGTGCTGCGTGCTGTATGGCTTCCTGCTGGGCACCGTGGCCTGCACGCACATCCCCATGCTGGCAGAGGAAGACGTGATAGGCATCGACAGGATGACCTCGGCCGTGGGCGTCTATGTCTTCATCCAGAGCTTTGCAGGGCTGGCGGGGCCTCCCTTGGGAGGTAAGACTATTTCCCGTTTCCACTTCAAACATACATAATTGACGTTCTGTAAGATAATCTGCATATTTCCCACTCACTATTTGTTTTATTGATAATTAAATGTTTTGATATCCAATCAATTGAGAAAGGGCAAAATTTGTCTGTAATTTGTCAGTTATGCTGTGATTTAGTCACCATAATGGAAATCAGATGATACTGGAAATACACTGTGTTTTAAAGTTTAGCAAAATGTAAATAACCGAAGTAGATAATGAAATGTAATGATTACCTTTTGTTGTCACTGACTCTGCCACTAAGCAGGCAGTAAAAAAATACATATTTACTCTAAAAGATAGCATTAGGTAATCGCAATACAGACTTACAAACCAATTAAAATGGTGAACAATGTATGCCTCCATTTCATTCTCTTCTTTATTTGAATCTGTCCATGTCCATCAGTTTGTTCCACTCACTTTAATACCTTTGAGCTCATGTTTGTATTTGCTTTGCTCAATCTCCCTCTGATTATATCATACAATGTGCCAGAACAGCCTTTGCCTCTACGATAATCTGTTGACTTTTAGAGCTACTATATGCTCACTTTATTCATGTAGAAATGACAAGTACTTACTATAAATACATTTAGTATAAGCATTAACTTTGAGACCACATGAATACCAATAGGTATTCAAAATGCCAGGTTCATTTGTGCAACAGTGAATAGGTTACTTCTTGTCTCTGTGTTATTACTATCTATGAGGGGCAGGTGGCTATTATGATAAGGGCCTTACCATTAAAAGCTGATTTGTATGTCTTTTGCAATTCTTGACAGTTTTTTTTTTCTTTCTGTTTTCAGGTTACTTGGTGGACATCACTAAAGACTATGGGTCTGCATTTTATTCTTGCGCTGTCGGAATGGCCTTGGGGACCCTGTTCCTGGGCTTAGTGCGTCCAGCTAAGACGGGTATTTGCTGCAAGAAGAAGAACGGCCAGCAGCAGGAGCAGGAGAGCCCCAGTGCACAGGACGAGAATAACTCCTCTTTGCTCAGCGAAGCCCCTGAGGACTTCCTGGAGGAAGACCTCCCCTTGGACGCCAGCCCAGTCAAAAGCCAAAAGTCAAATGAGAGCAACGGTGATTAACTGCTTTTAAACAATCAGCTGGAAACGGCACTAACGTCTCAAAGCATGGTAAAGCTGACCCACAAGTCACACAAATGACCAGTTATATCCGCACAGTTGTTTAGTCTATTTTTTTTTGGAAAGGACTTGAACATTTAACACTACATGTTACCCATACAGCAATGTCACTGTTTGTCTGCTATGTTCTGCTGTAGCTTATCTCTAGCTTTTATCGAATGTATCTTATTGTGGAGGTTTTTCAGATAGGGTGTCTTTTACTGAATACCAAGGTACGATATCTGAAAATGACTGGTTTGTCAACCTGCCAGAGGTGCGGCTTTAGTGGACCATGTACCAAATGTGAAGGTCAGTTCAGTGATGCAGAGAATGAACTCAGGTCATAGCTGTGCTAGTGCAACTGGAGATACCTCCCGAGGTGTAAAACTATATGAAAAAGGACAATCTCAGAAATCTCCTGAAATAATTACTCAGAAATACAATACCTGAGGTCTTATCAGAGGTAAAATATACCATAAACTCATTCTTGAAGTTGCAGAATGGTGCAGAAAGATCATAGGCTGCCTACTGCTTCTTGGTTCTGAACATACTGTAAGTATTTTTTAAATGTGTAAGTGAACCTCACAATGAAAGACACGGACTTGTGGTTCTGCCTTAACACTGTTTTCTTATTTGGGAGAATCTTGATTTTTAACTTCTGCACCTTTTCAAATATCTTGGAGATATTTGGTTCAATCCAAGGCTTCCACTGGTCCAGTAATAGGTCTTAAGTTGCAAATACATTATGTAAGAGTGTCTTTATTTTAACTTGTTCCTGAACAATTGATTTTTTGCGTCTTCCATTCCAACTTTATCCATTGACCCTTATGTGGAACAGTCTGTTGAATCCAGTGTTCTCTGGACTACACTTCCAGAGGCTTGTAGTCTATTTCAGCATGAATGCCAGCATTTAGGCATTGTCCAGTGATGGGGGAGGTCCTACTCAATTCCTGAAAGCTGTATAAGTGCTATGTTCAGCCACAATTAAACGCTTCCTTAATTAGCCAGAACATTCTACCATTGTCAACACTTGGGTGGAACAAACACATGGTGGCAGCTAATGGGGATCCTATAATAAACAAACTTTTATATGAATAACTGAGGTAGGAAATAGAATTTTCCTCATACCTATGACAGTATATAGCTTACTCTTAAAGGTATATGACCCATTAACAGATTTAGCCAAATACGTCAGCCAATGTGTGGGCATAAAAACAAGCACCCACATCAGATATTCAGGAATATCACAAGGCTCCCTCACTAAATATCATAGGATGTAGCTTCAGTCAATGAGATACCACCATGCCACTGGAAAACATGGATAATTCAGGAAATGGCACAAGTCTTCCATACGGGGACACTGATGCTTTAATGTTGTTTTTCCTTACAATGTTTTTGTTTGTTTGACAAAATTAATTGTTGCCTTAAATGTAGTCCTGTGGCCATACTGCTTTATGTTTTCCACCCCCATGTATCAAATATATGACAATCCTGGTATATTATTCTTGTGTCAGCAATGATGAAAGAACAACTATTAGTTAACGTCAGTCATCTTCCTGGAAATTTTGAATTTTTGTAAATTTCTTTTTAGAGCATCTGAATACAATGTTTTATCACTGAAAGCCATACTTGAATGCTTGATTAAAAAAAAACAAAACAAAAAAAACTTACTGATAACTGTATTGATAGGGGAAACACTATACTTCACTTGAAAAAAAAAAAAAGCATTGTTATATATAAACTATATATTATATTTCCAAAGTAAAGACAAGAGTGTCGAAGTATAGATGTCCATATAGTGTGAACTGTGACCATATAACTGAATGGCTTAGTTATAGAAGGCTGGGCCTCACATACGATATGCCCAGAGATGGCATCAAGATTTTAACTTGAATTGTTTTCTGAATGGACAAATGCAAATTGATGTATACCTTATAAGCATTGTTATTTTTTAATCACCTCTTTTATTTTCAGAAGTGGACTATGGACAAGTATACATTAATTGTTGTTTTTAAATGAAAATAGCTTTCTTTACCTGGAAAATGCTGCACTATTAACTGAAGATTTCACATCAATAAAGCAATTCAGTTTTCTTAATTAGAAAAGTGTTTTTCCTTGGCTAAAAATAATATTACATAATTATGCATGTCTTTTATTATTTAAAATGGCGTGTCATGGAAATTAGAACCAGTCAAACAACATCAAAATCAAAAGATGCACTATGTTGGAAGCAAAGCAAAAATAGCAGGAAATGGCACAATTTGAACTATATTCTAGACCCACAGACTTCTGCAGTAACTTATTTTCTACATATATTCTTTCCCGGCAGTCTCCACATACATTGATTTAACAAACCTTGTTTTTTTAGCAGTAAAAGTGTTTTAGCCCTGAATGTGGTGAGAGAAAATAAACAGACAACTTAAAACATGACTATTTTGACTGATAATGTTTTAACCCGTTTTAGCAATAGGGTTCCCACTCAAATCAGACTTATTTTCTAGGATTTTTAATTTTTAAAAAGCAAAATTGGTAACAGATTAAAAAAAACATAAATAATTTTTAATTATATAGATTTTGCCAGACAATGAGGAAGCAGAGCGGGTTACAGTTAAAGGAACACAGCTCAGAAGGGACCATGGTAGAGGACTGAACCCCCAACCACTTAGGAAGGCTGGTCTATGGTTTGACAGTCGGCTGCTGTATGGATTGTGCCACATGTCTATGAATTCTACATAAAACCTAATTTTAAGGATACATTAATGCTTTTCCAGGATTTATTCTTGCTACAGTAGTCCATGCTATAAACTGACTTTTGTGAGGTGGCGCTACATTCCGAGACACAAAATATTTTGTCTGTGAAGGTACGCACTTCACTTTCCAGTGACCGATGATTATTCATAATGAAATTAATCTACAAACCAGTGAGCAGCCCAGTTAGTCACAGTACCATTATGAACACACTGACACTGCAAGCCTTGATATCTACATAATAAATTACATTGTGCTAATGATTTAGCGCTTAGTGTTTACTTTTAAAATGGGACGTCTTTCTTTTTCTTTTCAAGGACAATTGGATGTTTCGACTTTGAGGTCCCAGATACATTCACTATCATTTTGTCAGATATACATACAAATACACAGGCAGGACACATCCAGAATGTGCCAGGTTTGACACAAAGCTAAAGCATTTCACTCTCCAGCACATGCAGGCACTTTTGCAGCCACTGCCTGGACTCCTCGAACGCCTGGGTGGGTTTGGCTGAGTGGGCCACAGACTCCGCGGATGTGTGTGGCTCTTTGCTAGGCAACCCTGGTTCCATCCATTGGAGTAAAGCCTGATGAAAACAGCAAACTGCCTGTTATTCTGGGTTCCCAATGATAACTGGGTGTGTCACATCTACACTCCTGCCTGTAATGCAGTATGTACAGCCTTCTTCAGCACCAATTTACTCTCCCACTATAAACTACACTGTATTCTTGTGAGAGCCATGGGATCAAAGGTGCAGGCCCAAATGAAGCCAGTAATCATAAAAATATACATTAAAGCCACACTGCATTTATTTCATTGAAACCTATACAGAATATGTAAAACAATGACTTCAATGATTTCATTTTCTCTGCATGGGATAATCCCATTCAAACTTTAATGCAGAATTGCTGCGACATTTAGGTTGTTTTAAAAGTGGTCATTTGATGAACTTCAAAACAAAATAAGCTTCCATATAACATATTTTGTTAATTCCACCTATTTACAAGGTAAACCCAAGACCATACTTTTAAATGTTGTCCCTACAGCAATTTGTGCCAATTACTCCATGTTGAAATGATATGTCTGTGAATGGATGGATACAGTCCATACAAAGAAGATACAGACCGTGGAAATGTAATATTAAATAGCAATGTACTTAAAGGCTCAGACCGGTCCTCAGGCCACTCACCCTGTATCTGTCAGCCATCTTGAATTCCAGTGCCGACTGAAGCTTGCGCAGACATATGGGGCAGAGGTGCAGGGGCCTACGGTCCGACTCCTCCAGATGATTGGAGCCCTGCATTACGCACCGCAGCCACTGGCAGTGCTTTATGCCGAAGATGTGTCCAATCTCATGGGTTAGGGTCTGTCAGGAGTACAACGGAGGGAGATTTTTTTTTTTTTGTCAACTTATCAAATCTATTTTATCGGGTGATGCATCTGGAGCAGCAGGCTGATTCAAGGCACGGGCAGGGGAGGAACAGGGCTGCAGCGGTCCGCAACCATAGAGAGAGGGACAGGCCAGGAGCGATCCCGCGGACTCAGGATCAAAACGTACTCCACACATGCAATCTCACGGTGGCCATTTTGAAAGTTGTGCTTCAGACAGATTCATGTGTTGACATTAGCTCAAGAGAGCATGCTTAACCTATTATTTCATCAGCAAAAATGGAGCAGTATGATACAGGAAGTCGGGATAATTTCAATGACAACAGAAAAGAATCATCACATAAAAATGGTCACCTCAATAATGTTAGTTGCGTTACCGATATGAAAAGCTGTTTCCTGGTTTCTGGCTGATCTTATAATTACATTGTCACAGGATTACATCTCAGTCAGTCAATCACAATGAATGACCTCTCACTGCTATTGCTCATCCAAAATGTTTTTTTTTCTGCTTGCAGATTCATGGTTTACACACATTTTTTCTATCCTTACATGTACTATGCACTACTTGAAAGAATAAACAATCAGCCGCATTTTGTGCAAAAGACTTGGGTGATGTGCATGTTGTTCTGTAACATTTCCTCCATTTATTTCATAAGAAATTAAAGTAAACTGCAATGACCATAACGAAAGCAGCAACAACAATAATGACATAGCACTATTACGTATCTCAATCTGCCCTCCACCCTCTCCATATTGGAGAACTGTGATTGTTCTGGACAAGCAGACCTTGCAGGACCTGAGCAGCAGGGTGCTGGTGATGGGTGGGGTGTAGTATCCAGTGAACACTGTGTAATCCCCCGGTCTCATCTTCCCTTTCTGCAGTCGTCCTTTGTAACTCCTGCTATAGAAATTGTCATCGTATCTGGCAAAACTGAAAACCCCCATTCCTGTATAGTTACAAAGCAGAAAAATAAAAAAGATTACAAAAACCAATTTAACCTTCTAAACTCTGAAAGCACATGATCCTTCATGAAAATACAGCCATGTGCTGTATATTTAGACAGTTCCAATGAAGTACAGTTCTGCCCTCTTGTGGTAGATACTCACAACTGCATGCAGTATGCCAGGATTAGCTGCAATCGCACATTTTCATCAGGCGATGACAACCTGAGTTCAATGTTTGTCAATAGAACGAACAGGTATTACTAGGTTTTAAATAGCACTCTTTGAAGAACAGGAAAGGGGAATCTTGACCTTGACAACTGGGAGTGGCAACCATCATTAATATGAGATTACACATACCTTCAGTGAGGGACGCCTGGCCAAATACAAAGTTCCAGGAGTCTCTGGGGTACAAGTCAATCATGGTGATCCCCACAATACAGAAGGCATCTTTGGGCTTCCTCTTCAGCAAGAAATTTAGTAAATCACCTGAAAAAAAAAAACAACAGGTATAAAAAGGAGACATCTGTCCACATTTATACGCATATATACATGAAAATATTTCAATAATTTTTTCATTTAGGTGAAGTTTCAATGAATTTCTCCCAGTGAAGGATTTTTCACAAATGAGAAGAGGAACACAAACCTAAGGAACATGGATGCAGGAATGCTGTTCATAGATTCCAATGCACTAATATCTTAAATTTCCTTCTAGTGTTAATTTCCCTTGAAAGCTTCACAAACAACAAGTGTGTTTTTGGGGGAAAAAAAGCGATTAAGGAAAATGGGCATTAAGTATTTCTACTAATTCCCAGGGTGTCAAACTTAAGTCCTGGATGGTTGTAGTATCTGTTGGATTTCTGATATCCTGAAGGAAAAGGGGTCTGGATTCTTTTGCCAATCAAGAATTTAAATTAACCACTGGTGCTAAAGCACACCTAAAACCAGCAGATGCGGTGGTCGTCCAGGACTGGATACTGTGTACTAAATGAACAGAGAAAACACACAAGCAAAAAATGTGGAGAAATGAGTACTGCCAAAACAAAGAGATGGCTCTCACCGGCATGTATCTGTAGATTGTGTGTGTTGCCGTTGATTCTAAAGGCACAGCCAGTGGCAGCCACTGTCACAGGGTCAAGGAGCCTGACCGTAAGCCCATGATAAAATGCCTCACAGTAGTCCCGCAGCCAGCCCACATACTGCTCTGTGAGAGCTTCTGCTCCACCAAATGAGCCTGTGGACACAAGACACATGATGTCACGAAAGTATGCAATACTATCCCCACTCCATTAAACTAAAGCACACAATATCAAAACTTTAAGTATATGCTTTAATGTGTATTCAATGACACAGGCTATAATGAATGTTCAGACTCAAACATCAAATGAGCTTTGCCATAGTTCAGATCTTCACAGTAGATCACCATCACAAATCTGTGGTGAACCCCCATTGCCCTGCATTTACTTAAGCAGCAACATACCAATGGTCTGGATATAAATGGTATTTCTGCCTTTAACAGGAGTACTGCGGTGGGGGTTGCTGTAGAAACTCTGGAAGTCCTGGGGTTCCTCCGGATGTGCAGTGATCCAGTCAGAATCTGAGTGCAAGCTGATGGGACAGAACAGGGTGCTGTCAAGATGGAGGCCTTCCTCCATTAAACGCCTCTCCTGGCGACTGTACTTCTGATAGAGGGCTACCAAATCCTGGCGGTTTGACACAAGGGCAGTCCGTAATCTCTCAACTGAGTGCTGGATCACCTGCATCTAACCCACAGACAGGAGACGACATATTGCTGGTCTAGTATCGAGGTAGTACCGTTTCTTTGGCATATCTATTAGAATGCAAGTTTAAATTGAAGCCTTTTTAAAGATTATATAGACTCTATACAATCACATTGATTCTCGATGTCACTTGTCTAAGAGAGGAAGTTAGAAATCTGTCAAAATTACTTTGAGTCACAACAATAAGAAACAACATACGGATCGTGACCTGCAAATGCTTAGTCAGATTATCTGAGACGTGATATTTTACCCACCCTTGGAAAACGAATTTGGGGAAATTAAGTGCATAGTCTTCCCAAGTAAAATACAAACGCTTGACACATTAGCTAATAGAATTGTTGCTAACAGCAGCACCTAGTCAACTCAACCAGCTAGTCTACTCGATTATCATCAGTTAACGTTAACTTGCTATTGATAACTGCAGACAGTTTAACGCTATAACCACATAGCTAATTGTAAGTCAAGCGCTATTGGCTAGTTAGTTAATTTGTTTCCTTGTAGCAACAATGGCTAAGCACATGACTTAATATCTTGTAAGAACAGGCCTACCTGAGACCCAGTAGAAAAGTTACTTCATGAACTCCAGGGACTGAATCGGTCAGCGTCAGAAGGAAATTAACTGGCTAAACTACAGACCAGTCTAGCTAGCTAGTGGGTTTAGATAATCTATTCTAAACTCAAAACGTTAGCCTAGCTAAACTTAAGCTAGCGAAAGTTAGCGAGCAAACTTAGTTTTAAGTAGTTACGTTATGGCACGCAGCATGATTACACAGCAACTACAACCATTATATTTTGTTGCCGAAAAAATAAGCGGCACCAGGCTGCTTATAGATATATCAACTCACTAGTGTTGATGGTACCATGGTTAAGAAACGCTAGCCGCTAACGAATAACACTGCGCCCGAGCTAACTGTCGTTAGCTAAACAAACCGATTTCTGAATCTTACCGTTCTGATACTGTGAATGTTCCTGCGTTTGCTTGTACCCGTAGACTAGTGCCGGGTGTTTATGTATTCCGAACGCTTTAAAACCAATTACGTATGGTTGCCACTATTCGTACTTATACGTGCTAATAATGTAGTAGTGGAGACGATCCCTTCTTTCAGAGTTGTCTCATCCTCATTCCATCCTGTGCATTGCTTTCTGGCACCAACTAATGTGTTGACCTACTTAACCCCAATTTAACATTCCTTGCAGATTGTGAAGCTACGTTTTAGCTTCTCCAACTATTCTGTATCATGTAATTCACAAGGTGCAGTAGCCTACTCCTTAACGTTAAAACAACGTACGCATTAGAGCAAAACATAATCGCCTCTGAATTTCCCTGTTGCCTGGATTTCCTTTTTTGACAAGCACCCCTGTGCCTATGAAAGCCGGTTTGTTTGCCCAGCAATATTGCTCAAATGCCAGCAGTGTTAACTGTACTCTATCTTTATTAATCTTTTTTCATTCATAAACCATACCGACCTTACCCCTTGATACAGTTCTCAATAGGATAGTGTTGTTTATGATTATGTAGCTTATTTTAATGTTAATGGTAGTTTCCCCTCATTAATTTACGGCCGAATCGACGCATCCAAGCGTAGGCCTTACTGCCTTCCGCAATTAAAAAAAAAAAAGGAAAATCACAAGACTACTCAATTCTTTGGATTAAATTCTGTTGTAGTCTATAGGTAAAATTAAAGAAATACATTTTAAACATTCTGTGCTCAAGTAGGAATTTTTATATATGCCTACCCGAGAAGAGATTTCATGGAAGAAATACCCCAAGATTCTATTTCTTTAAAAATGATTTTTCTCTCTGTTTTATATTTCTTACAGGCTGACAACATGTGATACACTGTTTGAACCTGGCCACACTCACATAAACCTTCCAGATGTTCAGTTCTCTGTTCTGGGCACAGCGGCCTAACCATAGCCTGGTCATTTAACACTATCACTTCTACTACCTCTGAATATTCCCTTTCAACACCAGAACCGTGGCTCATGTCTTGCTTTTTTTTGTTCTGTTTTGCATGCCAACTACCGCTCTCTCATAATCTATTTTTCATTAAACTCCTACATTCGGCTGGTCCCGGATATATGGTAATATCTGTATTTTCTTTTTCTGGTGCTTTTTTGGCAATTTTGTCTGATATGTCATTTCTTGAAGCACTGCATGTTCTGGAGGAACCCATACCAATTCCACTGTGCATCCTCTTTTTGCTTGTCTTAATAAACAGAGTGGAATTTACCTCACTGTAGCAAGATGGGGCCTAGGACCACTGTTCTTCAAAGCAGCTGAGTCGGTTTATATTAATCCATAGTCCAAACGAGCTTCTTCTAACCACCCATAAATTGACATCAACTCCAAAGTGAAAACATAAACTAGGGAGGCACAACCTGTGATGGATTTCAAGCATCACCATTCCAAACCCTGCTGTACCACTTTCAAGATCCAAAGATCTGCCAGTATAAATCTGAAGAGAATGTCCCCAGTTTTGTTTATTATATTCTTTGGCAACTGACCCTTGGTTATCATCACCTTTTTTTCCAGGGCTAGGTCAATATCTGGTTCCAAAATGGAACCACTGGCCATGCGAATTGAAAAACTGATACTATCATGGATTCTTCTAAGTTAAATTTATCACCCTTTTTCTTAAAATGTGAAAATAGTTTCCCTTAGCTTTCCCCTCTGAAAATTCCCACACTTCACCTCGTAGACATTCAGCTGCAAAGTTATAATCATAGCTACATGACTTCACCTGATAAAGTAAACCCAGCTTTATTTGTCTTGATTTCAGTGAAATCTTCCATTTCCATTAATAGGTGTGGGCTTAAATACACCACAACAGATCCTCAGAGCCCTGGTCTGAATTTAGCAGCTGATGCAAAGATCATGCAGCCAAATCGGACTGATCTAATTGTAAACCAATAGATCATCAGTAAGGTGTCCCTCTTTGCCCCAAAATCACACCCAGATACACAATGGAGAATATTGTTTAAATTCACATTTGATACATTTTTCCAATATGCATTTTCCAAGTAGAATTTTCATCCATCTTAAACCTAAACAGTGTTAAGCTCATGTCAGGGACTTCCTGTTTCTGCCCAAAAATCATAAACTCAGTTTTTGGGTCTGGAATTCTAAAATCCCATTGATTAGCCCCTACTTCAGTCTGAAAATATTCTTTACTTCAGAGTATAGCATAGTGCATAGTGATGAAACAAAATGTATCATTCAGTATAAATCCATTCATAATTGCATAATGGAATTAATGTGTCTATCCAGGTAGGAATTACATAATTACGGTAGGAATAATCTGAAACATAAACCCATACCAGACGGAACTGATCTGAAATACTTTTGGACTTTAATCACAGGGCATGTCTGTGATGGGCAGGAAGCACAGTGTGAATACTATGCGGCACTGTTTTATAAGACTGGATTTGCATGGCACATTATCAATGAAGTCCATTCAAACCAGCAAAGGAGCAGGATTATAAATCACACTCCCCTGTTCTGCTGCATCAACAGATTACATACAAATGTTTAACCACTGTGACGTGCTGCAGCTGAGGTCTGATAACTGGGCACACACAAATATAACATAAGGTAATTTCTTAATGTGGCGAGTCACATCAAAGCCGTTTAGTTTTCTAGCCACAGCCAGTGTCCACCTCTGATTTTCAGACTGTCTTCAATGGCAAAAAAGGCATACACATCAGGAAATTAACAAAATAAAAAACACACTTCTCTTTTTTAATGTTTCTTTTTTTATTGAAGACTGAAAGGTGTCAGAGAGCATAGAAGTTTTGATGAGAACTGTACAAGAAAAGATTTTACAGATATTCTCAATTTACAACTGGTTTTTAGAATGAAGATTGTACGGTGACCAATCCTACTGCCCTCCCCACACCCAAAAATGTTTAAGCACAGTATATTATTATAAAAGGCTGTATTTGGCTAGGATAGGTCAATAGCATTTCCTATCCATTTCTTTTTGAACATATCTCTAAGGCTTGTCTGGTAAGGGTAAGACCGACCACTGTGAAAATAAAATGCGCAGTATGACCAGCTATCCTTTCACATATAAAATGCAAATACATAAGAGTACTTAAAACTGGATAATGGCACGCCTTTAAATTAGAGACAAAACACCACATTTCCTTTTGCCACGAGGACATTCACAATGCCCAATAAGGGATAAGAGATGCACATATAAAAACACCAAAACTGCAGGTAAATGGTGCTTCAATACTTGAAAGACAGAAAAAATGGTTAAAAATGGTCTTTAAAGTTAAAAAATGCAACATTGTTTTGTCTCTTTGTATGGTTTCATGATTTTGAAAGCAACAAAGTTGTGTTGCATAGCTGGCACAAAAGTATGGCTACAGTATTTTTTATATAAGTTGACTGTGTCACCCAAAGTTGCAGGGGGTTGCAGACAGAGGTCCATGGAGCAAAATGCAAGATTGCAAGGTAAAAATCAGGTTTACAGTGGATCCAACTGCACTTTAACCAGATGTCGTCTCTCAAATTCTAGCACTCAATAGGGAAATCAAAACTATTTGTAAGATGCAGTAAAAGTGAAGTCTACCGTTCTCTTGTATTTGGATACCCCTGGAAGGTTGGCACGGAGGAACATACCCCCAAATAGTGATTAAAACATTTCATCCCCCACAATGGGTTCTTGTTTGCTTGTTACACAGTGTTCATACAGTTTAGGAGGGAAAAACTCTGATATCACAATACAGGCATTGTAGAGGCACTAGTTGCATTGGCAGGAGAAGTGCTGCTCCATCTGCAGCTGTTCTGATTTTGGTTTAAATAATTTCTGAACAGACTTCTGACAAAGAAGCAGGATCAACTGCACTGGCCCCCATTATACAGACATAGCTGTGGTAAAGGAAACAAGACCTGCCTGACCTGTTCAAGGGGTTGAATCATTCACTGCAGTGTATCCAACTAAGCATACTTATTTTGACATTAAATGTAACGAACTAGCCTCTCATCACCATGACATTTATCGTGAACAGTCTAAATTTATTTTTTGCTAAAAAGTAGGAAAGGATCCATAGAATAATGCATGAAAAACATGCATTAATGATGCGGCTTGTTTCTAAAAAAAAAAGCCTATATCTTCAGGACAAATAAATGTGCTTTCCATATCTGACCACAGTTGTAGAGTACAGCCGTACCGGTGAGTCAGCATCTCTCAGAGACATATTTTGACAGGGTGAAAATCTCTGATTAAAGACAGAGAATTAAGTGAATTTAATACTCTGAAGGCAGACCAAATTGGAAGGTGCTGTCAGACTCATTCAGACTCGATGGGTCATATGACACATCCCTGTCTATTTTACATCTTCATAAAAATGGAAAAGACTGCCTCCACAGCTCGAGTCACTGATTATGGTAAAAGTTCTGCAGAGCTGAAAATCTCCCTCAATTATCTTTTTGAACGAACACAATGTCAGCATTGAAGCCATTGATCTCAAAATTTGAATCAAGAAGAACATGAATTATTTTAGTGGAATGCTGAACAAAAATATCCATGCACTGACAAGCTCATTGCCATTACCTATCCTGCATATTATATCAGGTGTTTTTCTTTAATGTCAAGCAATTTTCAAAAGTGCATAAAGCAGGAATTCAAATACCACACCAATCAATGTTTGTCACGGATACTTGGCTATGGAGACAGTTTGGCTTGCATGTGTTGCAACTTCCAGACACCATTATGTTTTCCTTTTGAAAGCATCAGCTGAGTTTTTCTGGCTGATGTTAATTTCCTTTCCTGATGATCAATCTACATCAGCGTCTATAGCATTCGTCCTCAGGAAATCATTTACATCTGCAACGAACAGAAAAACCTATAAAATCTCAAAGCATGTTTTTAGGTCTCATTGAACAGATGTGTCAAGTAGCCAGATATAAATGGAGCAGTGCATTGTAGAAGTGCATGTTACAATGACACGTTAAGGCAAGATGCTGCGAATGACAGAATTCCATAGTGATCAACCAGACCTCACCAGGAAATGTATAATGTGTCCTGAGATGCATCTGCGCATAATGGGAATTAAGTAAGAAGGTCTGTAAGTAATAGACAGTATCGCCTCAGCATTTCACCAAAATGCTGACATACCAAGAAAATTAAACTGGTTATCGCACATCAAACAGAAGGCAGAATGCAAATAATTTTAAGAGCCTGGTAATTGTAATATATGTTTGGAAAAACAGAAATTACATAATAAGTGGGTTACAAAAATTTCAGGAGGAAAAAAAAGGAGTAAGTTAATTAGACATGTACATGAAGAATATCTAAAACAACTGAGACAAAAAAAGAATCTCTGTACAACTACTTATAAACAACTTTCTACAGCGACAACATTCAACAATTCTTTTTACAGGGTTCACCAAGCAATTTCTATCCCTTTTGTATGTAATTGAAACAGACAGAGGAGAAGCATAATGGATTAGTTAATGGTACCATAAAAATGTGGCACTTTGGACAAAGATGCATTTGTCACCAACTAAAAAGCACACAAATGTTGGTCAATCAGCAGACTGAAAACTTTAGTGAAGGAAAAATAAATAAAAATAGACACCTATCCCCTTCCCTGACATGCACACAATGAAGAGATTACTAAAGCACAAAACGGCCCTCATTGTGAGGATCAGGTGAAAACGGAAGACTGGAAGAAGTTATTTAGCTAGCCAGCAGTGTGGATTTAATACCATTGATGGATAGGTAGATCTAAGTAATGAATGTTATGGCACTTTGGGTTTTGTCTTTTTAAGCACACAAATTTAAATTAATATACAAAGTGGTCTACATTAAGCCCTGAGATTAAGCCATAAACTGTAGCCTTTCAAGCTCCACTGCATAGCTAACAACAGTATGAATCAAGTGGTGTCAAGGTATGTCATGTGCCTGTACCAATCTTGTTGGATGACATTACACTCCCATTCACTATGATAACGTATCCATCAGCAGTAGTAAATCTACAGTGGTATAGTGTAAACCTTTGGAATATAATTTAAGAACTTAAAGAAATCAAATATTTTAAAAAAATCAATGAAAATTGATTAGAAAACCAAATCTAAAACTTAAGGCCAGACAGGTATTCTGAGAAACTCAGAATATGTTTCCTATTAAAAATAAAACATCTGTTGGCTTGCATTGTTTTAGCCCTTGCTAATTTTCTATATATCAGTAATTAAGGCTCAGTAAGACATGAAAAAGACTCCTCAGATATTAACAACTCTCATCCTAAAAACCGTTCTTTTTTTAGTTCCACTTACACGTGTTAGTTACTCAGAAAATTACTCATAAGATCAGTGTGTTACTTCAACATAAGAGGGAAGCATTACAATGAAAACCAATACATTGAATTTTCATTGCAAGTATGTTTTTTATACAGCACTGGGCACTACAGGTGCACAACCCTGTTCATCTCATTAACCCCTTAACTCAGTCACTGCTGACGACAGCCACAAAATCCTTCCCCCAACATAACATTTTAAAGGGTTAATAAATGGAGTTAAGGACGAAAAAAAAAACAGTCCTTAGGGAGGAGCATCACTGTAACATGAGCTGCTTGAGGTTGTCATGCAAGATGGTGTCCTTGACATCACGGAAAACCAGTCGAATGTTCTCTGTATTAATGGCTGTGGTGAAGTGGTGGTAGAGTGGCTTCTGCTGCTGGTCCCGGCGCTTGTTGCGGAAACACTCCACCAGGAACTTCTGCACATCTGCCAGATTGTGAGGGTCCCCTTCATACTCAGGAAAGTAGTCTTTTATGGCCACGCATTTGACCTTCTCCTCCAGCAAGTCTGTCTTGTTGAGGAAGAGAATGATGGAGACATTGCTGAAGACACGGTTGTTGACTATCGTCTCGAAGATGTTGAGCGACTCCATGAGCCGGTTTGTCTGCCGGTCCTCCATCAGCACCTGGTCAAATTCGCTGGATGAGACTAGGAAGAGGATGGAGGTGACGCTGTCGAAGCATTCGAACCACCGCCGGCGCTCCGACCTCTGCCCGCCCACATCCACCATCTTAAAAGGCACATTCTTAATCTCAAAGTCGTACTCGTGGATGCCCTTGGTTGGCCTGCGGGCTAGAAGGATGTCCTGTTGCGAGGGTAAGTAGTCCTGAATACAGGAGGGAGAGAAAGAGGGAGGGAGGGAGAGAAAACAGTATAAGGCATGGAGAGTAGCAACTGTCTGAATAAACAGTATCTGAAAAACAGGCCACTTAAAAACTGACCAAAATTGGCCAACATGATTGGAAAATCAATGTTTTACGTGGCAGACTTTTCCATCAACATCTTAGGAAACTTTTCTGATTTTATGCTGCTGTATAGGTGTATAAATGTGCACTTCCATATGGAAAATATAATGCAGTATGCTATCCATGTGTCATTTTCAGTATTTAAAAATATTGGTCAGTTTTTCAACATAGCTGGAATTACAGTGGTCACAGGGCTGTTGTCCAGCATGCCCTGCATTTTGACCTTCATTTCCTGTTAAAAATAATTACCTGCACCATTTGTACCTGGCCTAACAATCTATATCTGGTGGAGAAAAAAATTTATCTTGAGCATTAAAAAAACCCCCCCAAAAAAAAACAATTCTAGCGAAAATGAAATTTTGATTTTCTGGTCAAACCCAGAAGCACTACTTGAGATGTACAGTAGTCTAGCCAACATACACAAACTGGCCAGTTCTGAATCTGCCATTATGCGAATCGTTTCTCAGTATATCACCAAATTATTTATCACTATATCTAGATATGCATACACAAGTCGATAGTGGAATGCAAAATAAAAAGGAAAAAATGCACATTCCAGTTTCCTGTTTCTTTCTGACCTGAGAAAAGCAAATACAAAAAAATAAAATTGTTACAAAGCCACAGGTGGGCAGGTTTAACTGACCAATGTCCCAGCATGGACAAATAATATGCCTGTGGGAACTGTAGAATTTAGTAATGAAAAGGTCTAAAGCACAATAAACACACAAAAATCAGCAAGTTACAAATCATAACCTAATGTATATAATTAGAATCCCTACTATAGAGGGAAAAACAATGACAAAATATTAATTCACCCTTCCTTATAAAAATTAATTTACAAAAACGCACATGTAAAATGTTTTAGAAATGATGGAAATCCCACAGGAGTTTGTATAAAAAGTGCCTTTATCTCAGTCGAAAAATATGGAGAATGGGACACGAGTGTGGAATGGTAGAGAAACTAACATGCAGTCTCAGGAATTACATGCAGCTCAACACTAGTTTTGACATGTCTAGTTGAGGGAGGGACCTGTAGGCAGCGGAGAGCAACTCACAGACAAGAACCTTTGATTTTAGCCCTTACTGACTACCAGAGCTATCAAACTGGGGAACAGCATTCAATGCAAAAGAGTTGGACTGCAATGCGGTTTCCCAGGGGAACATCTAACCACTCATACAGCTCAGACTAGCCACATACATTCTACAAAGGGAAACTAACAAAAGAAGCAGATACACCAGACCTCCCTCTCACTCACTCCCCACCCCTGCCAGAATTCAATTCCTTAAATCCCTGTGGGAGGGGGTGAAAAGCACCATTAGTCCAACCCTCACTGGCAAAAGAAGCAGGGCTGTCAACAGGCTACCAGCCAAATCCCTAAAATCAGTGATAGATATGCTATGTAGCTCCTACAAGCCAGGAATGGAGAGCTGTAGCAAGTAAACAACAAAAAAAAATATAGTGGTGGGGCGGAGGGATCAAGTTCCAGCGTGTCTGCTTGATACCGGTCTTGTCTCACTTCACCAATGAAAACTCACTGCTTAGTCACATGGGCACGTCCCATGACCGATTCTGCCTTGACACACAGTCATAAAGACGAGCTGAGCTCAAACAATGCTGAAATGGAACCTCATCCTTCCTCAGCACCTCTGGCTGCATTGCCTAGTCAAGCTGAGGAAACATGGAAATATCATATCTCAACCTCAGTTTTCTGCCTCTTAAAAGGAAGGTCTCATTGCAACCAACCAACCCCCAGATATACAGCGTTTCTCCGTTTTCTCCACTCTCTGCCTCTGTTCTGAGTGTTTTCATTCAGCGTCTCCATGTGCCACATTGTTCCTCCTGGCATTTCCCACTCTCATTAGGAGGAAAAAACAAAACGCAGCCCAGGGTGTTTCTCGGGGTGAGGAGGGGGTGGATGTTCCATCCTTCACCCAGAGTTTTTGCAGCATTTCCTTTTCCTGTTTATCAGTGGCGGCCTAGAGCTCCGGCCCTGTTTGGGGGCTCTGTGAAAGATGGCCGACTGCACGGTTCGGGGAGATGTCAGCCACCCGGAGGCCCAGCCTCTATTCAGAGCCTCCCAGGAGAGTCTCCCTGCTACAGCAGACACCCAGCCCACTTCCTCTTTCTCAGCAAGAGCCTCACCAGATCACAAGATTACACTGCATGACTAAAGGGCTCAGTCAAGAGTCATGGAGAGGGAAGGAGAGCAAAGGAGGATGGCTTCTGCTTGCTCCATTTGCCTGGACTGCACTGGTGTGGACCATCCTGTCAGCCCAATGCCTTCTCACAGACGTTTCTCATTGCACCCACACAGCCCTACCTACAGGGAATATGGAACACAGCAACCAATATTTCAGCTGAATTAAGCCAAAATGTAAATGTTCCAAAGGCTTATTCAAGATTTGGCCAGGTTATGCACTCGCAAGCTAGTGATGACTTTCCACACTGTGGTGGAGCTAGCGCCAACCGGAGGAGAGGTGAATCTCTCAGTGATGATAATAGGTAGCATGTGGGTACCTGGCATGTCACTGGCAGACACCGCGACAGCAGTAATCCGAGGAACACTAGCCAATTTAAACATCTGTGTCCCATTGCCCCGTCACTGTAAATGTCTCGTCATAATCTGCATAATATGCCTTTTAGTTCCGAGAAATCTGTTATCTACAACGTTTACAATCTATGTAAAATAAGTCTTGTGCCTATTAGATTACAATTAATACACAAAACTGCTACTGTTGGCAAAGACACAATGCTGCTTTCCAGTGGACTTCTGGAAGTAAAACTGGTAAATCAATATAAAATAACAGGCTATCCTACTGATTGACATGAATCATTACTAATGGTCTTCAGTTTTCTAATTTTTTCTAGTTTCTATGAAAGACTGCAAATCAGTCATGGGCAAGTAGCAGTGGTCACTAATATAAAATCAATGGTGAAATGTTGGTAATTCCAAGGATAACATTAGGCTATATCATCATATCATATTATTAAGAGTTGTTAGGTCAATGCCAGTTTGCATTAACATTATAACCAATGTAAAAAAACACAGCTCAAGAAGAACATTCCATTGTTTTTGCCATGAGTTGAAATCTGACTCTTGGAATCCTAGCAGAACGATTGATCAAAGGATTATTGGTGTCTAGCTGAAAAGAACAAAGAGGGAAAATTGAGTTACTGTTGTTAAAAGGGGCTGTCATTCACCAACTATGGGATTGTACAGCGGCTGGGTAGTGGTGGCTCAGTTTGGACACGCTTCCTTCGATCACTGATCACCAGGGGTGGACAGTAACAAAGTACATTTTTTGAGTATCTGTACTTTACTTGAGTATTTATTTTTTTGGAAACTTATGACTTTTACTCCACTACATTTGAAAGATAAATATTGTACTTTTGACTCCACTACATTTCTATGATGGTTGTCGTTACTCATTACTTTGAAGCATATCTTTTAAGTCAACAGTTGAATATTTTTTTTATTTTCTAAAATGCGATTGGCCACACGCTGTGTTCCTCACAGGAGAAAAACCAACCACAGTAGCCCACTCCTAATATGCTGTCGGTCAAGTTCAAAGTGCTTTCTTGTTGCACCAGTGGTTGAACAGTTCAATTTGAACTTGGCGGCGGTAATTATGGCAACGGCAGAAGATAAGGATGATTCTTCGCCACCAGAGCACCCATGGCCATATCTCAAGTCCATGTTTGAGATTTGTGATTCATATTGCTCTGCTTACCACGTACAAACTACATCGCTGCATTCAAAAACTCGCCGTCCAACCTGAAAAAGCATGTCGAGGTATGTAAACGTTGGCTAACGATAGCCCGTTTGCTAATTATGAAGCTGTCTGAGCTTGTAGTGGTTGCAGTTTTTATGCTAGGATTGGTCAGATGAAATTTTATGGAATTTGAGCGAAGGGTCATCCCACTCTTTCACATTTCAGGCAATGCTATCTATCATCAGGGGTTAAATTGGGGGTGGACGCGGGTGGACGGTGTCCACCCACCTTTGGTAAATAAATAAATAATTTTGACTGGCAGTTTTACAAATAACTATGACAATCCAGTCCATTTAGGCTCCAGTCCATGTGTTCCCTCTAGCCACTTACCTGCTCAACCAAACAATTCAGAAGAAAAAAAAAATCAGGAGGAACAGTCGTTTATATAGACAACACAGAAAGAAAAATATTGTTGATTGTCTTGATTGATTGGAAGCGGACGCGGTAGATAGTTTCATTAGGCTAACATGTAATTTCATCTATGCAACATTTTAAAAAGAGGTGAATAAACAGCCCCCACGAACGCTGGCTATTATTAACGGTAACTTTGATTGCTTAAGCAAAATCAGCAGCTTGCTGGTCAGTAGCTAAGCTAGGGTTGAATATTTCCCACATACCTAACGTTTTATTCAGCGGCGACCGGTGAGCTGAAAATTGGTGGGGCGCAAGACTTTGCTTTAAACTAATCATTGATCTCAACCTGTTTTCATGAGTAATTTTCCTTTATAATCAAGCGTGCCAACGATCGGATTAATCAAATGACAAGTAGCCTAACACACAGCGTCTTCATACCGTATTAGGGGGATCAAATCATAAATTCAATTTATCTGTTAAAAATCCATTTTAATCACCAAGTAGTCTACACTTAACAAATAAGGTACACCAGTCTGTTATCTACTATGTTAGCTCTCAGAATAACCAGCAAAAACAAAACCTGCACTGCAATTGTGTTTACAATTTAGCCTAAGCATTGCAGATATTTGCCATGAATACGAGTGCGGAGAAAGAAGTGTATCCGCAAATAATGTTGATTAAAAATGTGCACAATTTCGTACTGCAAATTAAAATAAATGTAGGCTATAAGGCCTAGGCTACTCGCTAAAACTGCCTATCTGGGGACAGCTGGCTATATATGATAGTATTGAATAGCCCAATTTGTGGATTAATTGTATTGATACTCAAGGAAAATCAGGGGAAGATTCCGCCACTGCTTAGCGATTAAAACGGATTTTTCTCAGTCGCATTTATCATTTAATCTCCCTAACACAATGCGAAGAAGCTGTGTCCCTTTCCATTTGATTAGACAGATATTTGCATGCTTGTTAATCACTGAAAATTAATTAAAACAGTTTGAGATCAATGATTAGTTTAAAGGAGTTTTGCGCCTCACCAGTTTAAGAAAGATGGATAAAGGAGGATAAAGTGAGGACAAGAGGAGGATGGCCGATTATTTTCGTGGGTAAAAAAAATTCTACTATTGTATACTATATACTGTATACAAAAAGAATGTATACTATTGATGCAAGCTTTTACATAATATATTTCAAGTTTATTGAGTGTCATTAAACTTGAAATATATTATGTAAAAGCTTGCATCAATAGTATACATTCTTTTTAAAACATTGTTTTCCTTAATTACAATTATGTGCACAATACATTAAAGATACAACTATTTTGAGCTGAGACATTCATTGGTTTGTACCTTTTTTCACCCACCTCCCACCGGATCTCAGGGTCCACCCACCTCCCAAATCTCAATTTAACCCGTCTATCATGTGTTGCTATCTAATAACAGTAAAAATGCATCTGTAAATGAGCTTCTGTAAACGCATCGTAGAAAAAATACAACAGTGAATTGACATTAAAAATAAAATGTACTTTTGAATACTTAAGTATTTTTAAAAGCAAGTACTTCAGTACTTTAACTAAAGTAAAAATTTGACTGAACAACTTTCACTTGTAGTGGAGTAATATTTGACCAGGGCTATCTATACTTTGACTCAAGTAATGGAGTTGTGTACTTTGTCCACCACTGCTGATCACCCCTTGCTATTCAGGAAGCATCTGCAGAAACCAACTGCCAGTAGTGAGAGAGATGCCTCTGGTCTGATCAGTAATAGCGCCGCTGTAGCACACTCTTTGGTTTATAGTGTGGGTCACAGTCACTGGGCCCTGAACAGGCAGACGCATCACACCACTGAACACACTGTAGCTGACGTGCTCATTTGGTGGTGATGCGAGAGCATTAGTTCCGAACGACAAAAAAGATGTTCAAATGTTTAAGATTTAAAACAGGATAAAAAAATAATCCCTGGTGATAAGGGCGTTCTATTTCAGTAACAGTTTCGGTCCTGACCCATATCATCAATAAGTTGACTTTGTAAAACACAGCAATCACGTCACATTACAGATTTGTTGTAGATCTGAATTTAGGAGTGTCTGACTTTAAGGGAGAATTGGGGATTGTTCACGCATAAAAGAGCTTTAACAGTTCAGTACTGAAGGAATCTCTGAAAGGGACCAGGGTATACAAACAACTCAGTACAATGAAACATTTAGTCTACTACACCCTTAACAGCCACCTGGAATTGAGAATCAGACAGCAAAAGAAAAGGTTTATTAAAAACTCTGCGTCCTGATTATTTCTTCCGCTGACTGCCCAGCGACAGACTCGTTTCCCAGTAAAACCACAGACTAACAGCACGACCATCACATCCGGGAAAAAATCACTTGTCTGGTTTTAGTTTGAGAAACGGCTTATTTCACACTTGCTGGAAGGGTAGACACCTGTTGTTTTCCATAGTCTACAATTCTGCTCTATCAACAACCCACACAAAATGGCAAATGGGTAAACACAGTCAAAAAAGAAAAACACAATCTGTTTTGTCAAATAGAATGTGACCCAATTTGGATTCAGCTAAACAAAGAGCGTAAAGTGCTTGCACCGTTTGCTGATTTAGCACAAAAAAAAATCCATGGGGGAATATTTAATTTAATGAAAAACAACATCAACAGCTTTAAAAATGAGCAATGTTACTCTGTGGTTAATAGTAATGTAGGTCACACCAGCTGTAATATGTGCAAACGCTTAACTGAAAATTCTACACAGCTGGGTTTCACTCCAAAGACAGCTACTCCATTCAGCTTTAGTTGAGACACGGTGGAAAATGATACAAACCGGAGACACTGCACAAGCACACGCTAGCAGAGAATAAACTTACCGGCTCTCCAAGCTTATCCACATTATCCAAGAAATACTTCACCGATTCACCCTGTGAAGGAAGATATAAAAATGTAAATATAAAGACTTATGTGCTAATGTTACTGTATCACTGGAAAACAAATGTGTGTAAGTGTACATCTCATTTCAATCCTGTATTCCAAATCTCACCTATCCTAGACTGAAAAACTGATTCACTTCAAAAGGGTTTTTTTTATTTTTAAAACCACTGTTTCTTATGAAGCAGAGGGAACTATCACCTCCATCCCAGGAAATAGTTATGGATACAAGCTACTGCATTTCAGCATGTGTGATACATAATGTGACACAGACCGGCAAACAACTGTTAGGTTCTGGCTCAGTATTTTTGAACGAGGCTACAAAAAGCAGAGAAAACTGCCACAAACATGTCAAAAACCGGTTAGCCACATGACATGGAGACAGGCTTACTTTTTAGCTAAATGAAAGGGCCTCATTTGCGTAGTTGTGACTTTAAAGAACCGTTTCTGGAATGCAGAGAAAGCCAGCATTCCTTTGTGAAGTTTGTGCTTGTGTGGGTATCTGTGCAATTCAGACCACAATCCTGGGTGACAGAAAATTAGTATGTACCGCACAACAACACCTGCTGTCCCGTCACTCGGTCCTTTGTTGAATATATTGGACAACTATCCCAAATTCCACCTAGCACTCCAAAATGCAGATGCAGAACCGTGAATGTACATTTCTACTTGACAACTTGGCCAGTGGCAACGATCTCAGGGCTCAGGACCGCCATACAAATACATTCCAATACTGAAGTGGGAAGTACAACACCAGAATCTTCTGAACTGTAGTTCATTGGCATCAATTTTAAAGCGCTTTGGATAAAAGCGCTATATAAATGCAGTCCATTTACCATTTGTAGTCAGAAATAAAAACTTCAACAACAGGATGACTTATTTTGGTGGGGATCTAATCTGAAAATAAACAAACTAAGTCAATGCATGTGGTTGAACTGCTGTACGTAAAGGAAATGAGTCGGGGGAAACTCTGGGTCATTTGCAGACTGAATTGTTTACTTCTTCCTCTTAGCTCAGTGCGAAGTGATGCAGAAATGCGTTTGCTGCGTGTGTAATGTGGTACATTTCCTCCTCTCCACACAGAGCTCGGAGACATCAGCACAGGAAGTAGACAGTAATGAGCGCCTTGCTTTCTCTCTTCATGTAGACTCACAGAGCTTCAGAGCACACCGTGTACTTTAGCAGGCCCTGCTTTTTGAAAGCTAGCTAGTTAGTTAACATAACATATTGATCTTGCTACCTAATGCATCTCGTTCACACAAATTCACTCAGGTGCGGCAGTCATCGGCTGACTTTTAGAGGACTGCTGACAAGCAAACACTAACTAGCAGCCAAGGCCAAGGTAAGGAAAAAGGTCCCAGATGAGGCACTCTCACTGTTAGGACAGCCAATCATTGTACTGCTGCAGCCCCTACCCTTTTTTATTTTACATTTTTTTAAAACTTTCCTTAACATACACACATCACATCCTACCAAAAAAAAAAAAAAAAAAGAAACCAAAAAAAAAAAAAAAACCCCACCTGTCACTGTTGGGTGACAATAATGTGTAATGTTCCATGCTGACACGTGCTTACGTTATTACCAACGTACCTTGTTCTTGCGGAAACTATATTTAGCGCAAGTCAACTGTGCACTGTGCCAGCTTTGGCAAGTGAACGCTTAAGATTTTAGTTATGAATTAGCAAGTCGACAATATCTAGGGCCAATATAAAAACCTTGTGTCAATTCCAAATGAGCTTCCCAAGGAATCACCAAACCCTAGAAACACTGTTTAAATACAACAGATGGACAGCAGATTGCACAAATGCTCAAACAGAACACATTAAAAACAAGTTAATCAGTCTGTAAAACAAAAAGGCACAAGGCAATCTGTGCTGCTGTACCGAATATTTAGGGCAGTACATTGATGATGAACGGGCTCAACAAGACAGTTTTACACATTTGTATCACGCTCTTTTCGTTTTTGCCTAGAGCCCTCCTACTTTGTATGGTTGTGAACCTGCAGGCAATGGAGAAATGTTTCTGTAAGATGGCAGAACTGCTATGGATACTGCTAGTAAACCACAGCACACCCAAAATAACCCCAGTCTGGTTTCACTGTTTCAGAGCTAAAGTGAGAACAGGGCCACATAGCAAAGTTCCCAGCTTAGCAATGTTCATTTTGACAAATTTTGATTTAGTTTTAATCATCGTCTTCTGACTAAGTTGCATTTTAGTTTTAGTCACATGTTGGTCATTTGAATAGTTAGTCTTAGTCGTTTTATTTGACAAAGTGTAGATTTAGTCAACGAAAAGTAGTTATAGTTGACAAAAACGAAGATTCACTCCACTTAAAATGAAACGTGACAATTTTCTTTTCAATGGAATGTTCTTAAAACTTCTTACCGACTGACCTTTACACAAAGATGCTACAATCATCATACTTTCCAAAACTCTTACAGCTCTTTTAATATTACACAGCATCTAAAACAGTGGTCCTCAATCTTACCCAGAAAGGGCCGGTGTGGGTGCAGGCTTTTGTTCCGGCCAAGCAGTGACACACTTGATTCCACTAATCAAGGTCCTTAGCAAAGACTACTCTAGTGGTTGATTAGTAGAATCAGGTGTGTAACTGCTCAGTTGGAACAAAAGCCTGCACCCACACCGGCCCTTTCTGGATAAGATTGAGGACCCCTGATCTAAAGGTTCTGGACATGCACTATTTGCAGGCACATTCCTGTAGAAATATAGAAGGAATATTACCAATTATGAACTCTTCAGATGGTATTTTATCCATCTTCAAGTCATAGGCCAGATCTTGCTCTTTGCAGAGGTGAGTTCTTAGAGGTAAATAAAGCAATGACTTATGGGAAAAACAACCTTTATTTACATTTTGAGTACAGGCCCAGCGGCAGGATCAAAATGACAGCAGGGAATTTCACATTTTAGTACTGAAAAATACTAAAAAGTACTATTAACAAGTATAGCTATATATCACATTATAGTATCATATAACAGATAAATAAGATAAAGAATAACAGGTAAAATGAATAGAAACTTACAGAGACATGAAATATAAAATTAAATGTCTAACACGAACAGCTTCAAATTGGTGTGTGCCAGTCACAGGCACTTAACATTAGGCCTGTTACGTTTCAACATGTTACATAGGCCTATGTCCAGCTCGACCACCAAAGAAATGCCTGACTGACAGTAACTATAACGTCCTTAGTCTATCTTAACATCTTGCTTATGTCTATTCAGCCCCATGCACAAATTGTATGTCAACAGAAATGGCGTCTTAAGATCAAAAACTGAAGCTGTTAGTGTTACAAAACTGCAAAAATGCCACCGAAGTAAAACAACTTGGCTAGCTAGCTAACTTGGCTGCAGTGTAAGCAACCAGTCACCTAGTTGCAGGCTGCACATCTCAAATTAGCTATGACAGCAAAGGCATAACGTAAGAGAGGTAAGTCCAGTGTTTTTGTCGCAATAAGACTGTTTTGCAACACGCCTAACGTTAGTAGTAAGTACACATGGCTTACATCGCATTTTGCTTGGAGTCATTTCTAAAGCTTGTCCATATATCACTTCTCTTCCTTCTGAAAACCGGCTGGGGCAGGAACATGGTTAGACATGTGTTCATGTTTAGCTTCCTATTGCTGTGCTTTAACCAGATAGAATGCACACACCTTGCAAATCCTGCTGTATCACAGGCATGCTAATGACTGGACAGAAGGTTACACTCCACCAAATTTGTAGTATTTTAGCAGTTTGTTACCTACGCAATGCTTTAGGCTTTTCACAAACATGGTAATGGTCATCTTGCTATTCAGAATGGTTTCTGAAAATAATGTGTTAAAAATAATTTTATGAACGATACTTTCAAATGAACACATTTCACTTGAAACTATCATTTGTTGCACATCTACACATTCGTTGTGACAATTTTCAGTCTTGTAAAATTTGAGTCATACGAATGCTGGATGAAATTTGTCATCCTCATTTTTTCTGTTAAGAATTTTTGCCATATTTAATCTTTGTAATCAAAAAGCACTTTGTCAACATACATTTGTCATATTTCTTGTTTACAAAATTAACACTGATGCACATACCATCTGAAACCAGCAAATAGCATAAAAACTACACAGACTATACATAAACCTCCACAATATAGAACAGCATGTACTACTCAAATGATACCCATTTGATTATATGTTAAATAACTTGGCTGAGGCATCTACTCAATAATACTGAAAGAACTGTAAAAAGAAGGGAGTGGATTAAAACTGCAGAAGGGTAGGGGGGGTTTTCATGGGCTGAAATGCACAAGGCATCATATTGTAACAAACAGGAGGAAGTGTGTTCATTCTGCCTATTACCAAAGCATGTACAACCTTGATAAGCTAAAAGGATTATCACAGTAACTGCAAATGTGGGCAATGATCTGACCTGTGTTTGCTTTTCTTTTCTTTTTTATAGCCCCACTACAGTACAAGCAAATGTTGCACAGGAAAATCCAGATGAGTACACCATCTAACAAATGCCTCTTCTCAACACCGCTTTAGCAGGACTGCCAAATGGTAAATGGACTGCATTTATATAGCGCTTTTATCCAAAGCGCTTTACAATTGATGCCTCTCATTCGCCAGAGCAGTTAGGGGTTAGGTGTCTTGCTCAAGGACACTTCGACACGCCAAGGGCGGGGTGTGAACCGGCAACCCTCCGACTGCCAGACAATCGGTCTTACCTCCTGAGCTATGTCGCCCCAAAGAGAGCAGGAGCAATTAACTTACCAACACACAATGAATCCATAGGCTACAATAGTTAAAAGTGAGGAAATTATTTTGCACAGCTGTACAGCTACTATTTAGAATTTTGCCTACAGGACCAAGCCTATGCCCCATTAAAAGGCAAAGCACAACCCTTCAGATTCTGCACTCAAACACGGCTTCACTGTTCTGCTGCATAATTCTGACCTTTGCTCTTGTCGTAAGGCTGTCACAAAGGGCTCCGTTTGTTTCAAACCCCGAGCTTTGTGAACAATCCGCATAATCTCCCAGTCTCACAGGATTATACCCTACCTCACCCCAGGCCTCAGCCAAGGCTACAGCTGCTTTGCTGGGTGTACTGGGGGTGGGGGTGGGGGGTCACTCCCCAGGAGGGCCACAATAACCGCAATTAGCAATTAAGCGATGAAACATGAGGGGTAAAACTGGATGATGAGATACCGTGCAGCTCATCTCGAGCTCAGTACAGCACACAATGCTACAGCAAGGGCTGCTGCAGAGAAGGGCATGCATGTCCAGACACAACTAGCTTTCAACAGTTACAGCAGTCATTAAAGTACAACTAAAAAAAAATCTACAACCCAAAAAAAATTGTAGACGCAATGGTAACAGTAAATCTAATAATGAAAAAGCCTACACATTCACACCATACAGAAAGGCCTGAATGCACCGAGATGGCACACAAAATCCCTTTTACAGTGGCCATTAATGCAAACATTCCTATACAAACAGCTTACAGTGTAATGGCAAGATGGTGTTACTGTGTTTTACTTACAATACAGGTTCTAAGCTGCAGGTAGTAAACAGTGTGGAGCACTCGCCTTCTCCCTCCGACCGCTTCGATGCTATCTGCATACTGGCAGGATATCCAAAGACATCCAGAAAAGCCCTGGGAGTGCAGGTCATACGTCACATTGTCTATTGCCCTGACATATGCATCTAATATGAAGGGTATTGGTTAGGCACCACTCCTCCTGAACTGATGCCCATGACGATGCTGATGCTTGCAGTATTGCTGCAATACAGTCCACTCCAAACTTATTGACTTCAGGCAACATAGCCCACCACTGCTTGCTAGTCAGTCAACCATGTCTGTAGGTGTGTGTGTGTGTCTGTCTGTGCGTCAATGTGTGTGTCCGTTTGTGTATGTGAGACTGTTTAAAAGTAAACAAGTACTTGTTACAGATTCCAGATAGAAAACTGAGTGTGTGTGGCACATAGGCCTAGGTTTTCAGCCCACTCAAATGTGCTGCAATCACTAGAGCCCGACTGATATGAAAATTTGATTCAGATACCAATTAATAGGAGGTAAAAGTTCCGATAACCCATTTATTTATCGACAGTCAGGTCTTAGTATTCACATTTAAACCACCCTCCCTCCCAACCACCCCCCAGCCTATTTAAACTTCACAGTAATTGACTATGTCTCTCTGCCTTGTAATGAAGTTACCCAGGTGCTATGGGATAGCTGCAGGTAAAGTTTAGTTGATGGAGCTAGGATATACAAGCGCAAATTCGTAATAGCTGCGACCGCACACGCGCATGCATCCATGTGTGCATGCATCCACGCACACACCCTCACACAAACACGTGACCTCTTCTTTGGCTCGAGACCAACATTTCCACAAAATCTTGTGCAAATCTGTGAATCCATTCGGGAGTTATGTGCCTTTTTGTGATAGGCCACGCCCATCACCACGCCCCCTCTTGGTCAATCGGCCTGAAAGTTACTCAGCTCTACCTTCAGTCATGACCAACCTCCATGCCAAATATCAGCCTCCTGGGGCGAAAACTGTGGCCGCTACGGGGTAGGACACTTTTGTGGACCAACCGACCAACCAGCCGACCGACCGACCGACAGACAGACCGAGCTATAGAGCTGCAGTCGCAGCTAATATATAGTAGCTTTTATCAAGTGCTTTCCTATAATAATGATTTTTAGCTGATAAACAATGGAAGAATGATTTATCTAATGTTAGCTATTTGGGATCATATAATGGAACTATATTGGCTACAGATGTTAACAAGTTATCTTAAAACTATCAACTGAGGTGCGTTCAAATTCAGTGAACAGAGGCGAATGTTCATGGCGAACGTTTTATTTGAACAGTTCAATCTGAACGGCTTTTTAAGAACGTTCCAAATTGTTTGCATTAAACATACACATGAGAACAAGAGCGTTTGTACTCACAGCCGCTTCTGTGATCATCGATGATAAAAAACAATAGCTAGCTAGCGAACAATAATAACACTGGCGGGGTGTCTCGTGGCGTAGCCTGTAGAGCACTGTCCACATGCTCATTACGAGCCACGACGTCGGTGGTTCGAGTCCAACCGTGCAACCTTCGTCTCACGTCACTCCCTCTCTCTTCCCTGTTCTTCCTGTCTCTCTACACTGTCCTGTCCAATAAAGTTGAAAAGCCCATAAAAATATGAATAAAAATAATAATAATAATAACATTGGCTAGCGTTAGCAATAACATTATTGAAAAAACTGATCACACTTAACGGCATCTTCAATTGAAATACCCATCTGGGAACATTTCCCTCAGTCCAGCGTCCATTTTTGTTCGCTGCAAACTACCTTTTCAGATCGTTCGCTTATGTTTGCAAACGTTCGCGCCGAACACAAAGCCAACGGAAAAAAAGTCTGAAATGGTTTGCAAACATTCACCCTGTTCGCTGAATTTGAATGCACCTCAGGGTTCTGTTGGTAGGGTTTACAGATCTGCCAGAACTATTATTCAGCGAAATATCTAGCTGTTTTAAAAGACAAACTTACATAACATTAACATTTGCCTGCATTGGTTTGGAGGACAGAAAGCCTATCTTGCCTAATCCATCTGGAATGCTCATGCCATTGTGAAAAGACTCATCCCTGAAGTTTTCCGTATGGGAGACCAGTGTGTGAATTCCGGAAACCACAACCTAACCCAGATAATTGAACCTGGAAATGTTTCAGACTCCACATGTGAAAGGGGCTAAAAACAAAGCACACAAGATAGCTGCTTGTGGGTATAAAGCATAAGGTCTGGTGATAACGACACACAGCACAGACCCCCTCTTGTGATACAGACCCCTCCCGTGAGCATTACATCAAATGATTAAGCTCTGGGCCCTCAAGGGACACACAGAGTGGGTGAAACATGAGACAGGTCTCAGCTTAAACGTGTCAGGAGAACCCATGCCTGCCATTAATAGCCAGTGGAAGCACAGATTGTCCCGATTATCTGCAGAATGCAGACAGACCTGATGGGTCAGCAGCCTGGGCGGAGGTAATGTTTGCACTGCAGCTAAGTGGTTGACGAAAGGCTCACAAACAGACTTAATGCTGACTATAAGAAATTATGACAGTGCTGGTTAAGGTAAGGTAAAGAAAATAACTATACAGAAAATGGAGTCTGCCCTCTGTAATGGGTGTGGCATGGTTCCCTTGTTCCTGGGCTTTGAACACGGTCTCTTCTAGTTCCCATCTCTCGGAAGGGCAAGTCATTAATCTAGAGCACTGACTGCATTACTCTGTGACACTGAGTTGCGTTTTTAAAGGGGAACTACAACATATGGGCAACTTTGGGGCTTTTTGGAAAAATAAATGAGCGAGCTTACTCATTTCAATCAAGAAAATTTTTTGAAAACAACAACAAAACTTTCCCACAATGTGTCATTTCGATTTAAATTCCATTCATTTCGTGTGAGCAGGCAAATTGGTTAGTCCTTTTGATGATGTCACTGGTTTTGTTCTGGTTGCCTTCCCCTGCTGTGACCATAGTTTTACAATGGCTGTGAATCCCAGCCATGATGAATGATTCCAATGAATTTTACAGTAGGCTTACCGAGGTACCAGAAAATAAAATTAATTATGCATACGAGCCGGTTAGATAAATAGAGCCAGAAGTGGCATTGTCAAAGTATGAAAATAGCAACAACTTGACCGAGGACAGGACAGACTGGGCAATATCAACTGGTGTACCTGTGGCATAGGCTATAGCAATGGGGTCAATCTGTTGTCACAAAGCAACTTTTGAACATCTCTTCATTTCAGACAGGACTGAACTTCATTCAGTATGATTTGTCCCAAGAGAGATGTGCTGGAGGTGTTGTTGCTGTCTGTGAAAAATGCAATTCCCCAAAACAGCAGTTAGGCTGTTCCATAAGGACAATGTCTGATGAGAATTGCTTGTGGCACCATAGCCTCCGCAAGGTAGCTAATAAAATGGTATTGAATTAATAAAATATATAGTGGTATTGTAAATTATGAGGAATGTTTAGTAAAACTTTGTTGCTATAAATTAAATACTTTAGTTTAGGGTGAATGAGATTTGTGATAATGTGATTGATCAGTAGTCGCAGTCTTTTTGCAGGTTAGGCTATTTGATGCATAACTGGCCAAGGTAAACAAAGGATAGCAAATTTGGGAGAAAATAACCATGTTTCCATACAGGTTTTGCAGAAATTCTAAGCAAACTTTTGAAAAGTCGACAATTCTTAAAATGCGAATCAAGTGTGTTTCCATTAATGGCTTTTAGGCAAGGAAGTAGACTTGCTGTGTGTGTGGGGTGAGACAAGACCACAAATATCCTGAGTTGTTTCAAGATATAAACAAAATAAGTTATTGGTACATTATCAACATTTATGGAGTGAGTATGTGGACCAATGACCGATTGTCAAACCCTTTACATACACAAACACGATCAGCCGTTGGGGGGGGGGGGGGGTTTCATGTATTTCAGTCGAGTAAGCCACCTGCACATACTGCTGTTTGGGGGCAGTCTGTGGTAATGAACCTGTTTATTGTTATAATAATTGTCGCTGCATCCAGAGGCGAGGGCCTCCATGCATTTACTGGTTCGGCTCAGATGCCACTGCAGTTTGGATCATCAATATGACTGTGTTCAATTTTACTGGAACCAAACCAATGACGTCACAAAAAAACAACATTCAATATGGCGGCACCCAGGTGAATTTCAGTGATTTTCGAACAAATGTAACTTAATAATAATTTTATTCGATTTTTCTAGATTAAAATATCAGCTGACTCATATTTATTTCTTCTAAAAAAACAAAAAACAAAACAAAGTTGCCCATATGTTGCAGTTCCCCTTTAAGGCGACATCAGCCTGCAGGACTGCACTCCCGGGTATATCCTCAAGGGACACGGTGCCTTCCTCACCTGCTCTAACCCAAAGCTGGTGAACAAGCAGTCAGAGGAACCATTTACCACACACCAATAATGATGCATGCTTCCCAGGCCTGAGCCGTGCTCTAACCAACAGCACTCAGACTTGCAGACGAACACAGTAGCATGCTGTTTAATCACGGCTCAGCATTCCTGCCAGGATCATCCCTCTTCCCAGATCCTGGTAATCTGGGAGTCGGTTGGGAGCCAGGGCCCCAGCTGTGGAGTGTGTGATATTTCAGCTGTTCCCTTCATAAATACTCTTTGTATGAGAAACAGGAAAGAAAAAAAACAGGAACTACAGCAAACAAATGAGGTGCCACAGAAACAGGAAACAATCCTCTACCAAATGTACAATGAACTGCTGTAACAGGCAAAAATGAAAGAAAGCCATGTGATCATGCCTGAAGAGAGACCCATAGGGCACACAAAAAGCAACATCATATACCACACTCATGTCTACATGAACCTTGCAGACAAAATTAGTAATCAACAATGTATTTCCAATTTTAATTCACTGGCCATTTGTGGAACTGTCCTCAAATTCAACACCAATTTAAAACACCCTTTGTGGATTGGACACAAATGTTTGAAGGTATAACCAACCCCCAAAAGATACTTCAAGACGACATGTAATTAATTTATAGCATGTACCCATGTCCTATGAATGTCAACTACAGGGTGAAAAATACAATGAAACATACTGCAATGTCGTTGAAGACGTGAAGGGTGGAGTCACACTTGGTTTAGACCGTGCTTGTCCAATGAAACATGCTGTACGGTGTGAGGAAGACGAGATGCCACCAATCACTGCAGTTGTGGGACGACCCTGCGGTTCCCAATTTCAGCAGTGGACTCTGGATTAGTATTATGCAGCAGCAGGAGCGTGGCAGAAATTTCTGGGCCCTGTGAAAATGCAGTCTCTATGGAACCCGTTAACATTATAGACCAAAGCAAACTTTTTAGTCCAGGCCTTTTGAGCGCCCCCCCCCCCTCCCCCTTCCCCTCCCCCTTCCAGTATTCTCTCCACTATGATGCCCGTGCACAACAGTACTGAGGATTGGGGGGGGGGGGTGCTGTTCCAAGGCGTCTGCATACCATACGATGTAAGAGCTGGAAGACCGGACTTGCGCAAGCAGGAAGCGTGACTAATTATGTATCCGCCGCACGTGGCCCGGGGATTAGGGGAGACGGCCGAGTTTTGATGCGTCCCTTTTGTTATCGTTTTTTCGTTTTTCTAAAATGACAGTCGCTTGCGGAAGACATGCAATGTTTTCCAAAAGTGCACCTTGGCTGCATCTTCCATCGCTGTGTGCAGGGAGCCGAGGGGCCATAAAGTCGTCCCTGTTTCACATCAGACATTCCTAAAGGGAAAACGCGGTGGAAGAGCTTTCCTCGGCCCCCTTATCTGCGCTGTCGGATCAAGAGCGACTGTACAGTGTCATGTCTGCTCTTGTCTTGATCTGCACGCTCCCTCTCTAACACACAGCTTCCAACACTGCACGTCAGTAGAATTCACCAAATACTCACCAAGCCCAGGAAGAGGAACAATCCAGCAAAAAAAGAAAAGGAAGAAAGAAAACGAAAAAGTGTCTCGTGATGACTGAAGTTTACTCATAATTGACGGAAAGTGGGCTGATGTTAAAGAGTCAGGGTTTTAATTAGAACAGTGCAAGAATATGGAAATCACTGCATTCAGGAAGTGAAAGCTTTTAGAGAAGTCCATCTCGTGCATGTGATGCTTTCTGATTTCTGCTGCGATTACGTTCGCTCCACACAAAGTAGATGAGAATTTTTTAATTCATGTTATCTGAAATGGTTTAGAAGCCAGAAGATCATCTTTACAAAATGTCAAAGAACAAAAATAATTTACAAAGAGTGCAAATTCTTACATGGTAGGTCTGTGTGAAAGATAGACGGCAATCGAGAATGCATCGTGGTAGTGCATATTTGCATGTGCGCAAGGGAATAAAGGGAAACAGGGAGCAGTCAGAGGGTGTCACAGGGAGGTGGTTATGTAGCGTTTTGTCACAACATTTACATGTGTGGCTCCTGAGTCAACCACTGCCAACCAACATAGTACCCTCAAGTGAGAATGATGTGGCCCAGTGACAAAAAATTCACTGCAATGTGTTGAATACAGAGCACAGAATCAGTTATTTACTTCCAAAACTGAAAGCAACGATGCAAAAATTCTCTTTTGTGGCTTTATGGCTGAGGCTTGAACTAATGCATGTGGTTTATATGCCCCTGATGAAATAACACACACTTTCCTTTCACCAAAATGCAGATGTCTAGAAACAATTCTACAACACAAATAACTTAGTGTTTTCAGGTCAGATCTGAACTTTTAAAAATTTGTTCTAAACTAAAACTAACTGACCCTTTCAAGGTGATGAACTGAGAAGGGACTTGTCGCATAAAGAGATGATTAAATCTGCTGGTCTGACTCACCAGCTGGAATTCCCGCCTCCTGTCATAGGCATTCTGGATGCCGCTGTCATTCCACAGCGAGCGGATGGAGGGCAGGAGCTGCAGGAAGACTCTGGTCTCCACCATGCCCTGAGACATCATGGAACGAGTGTCGAAGCCCATCATGGACTCCCCATGCACCTGGTTGGAGGCATCTCCCCAGGGGATGTGCAGCTTCTCTCTGGCATCTACCAACACTCGAACCCCTGCGTACAGATGACAGGAAACGTATGGGTCATAATTACATTTTACTCCCAGGGATGTTTAAAATGAAAAATAAATAATAACAAAAAATGTGAAATAACAGTGAAATAACTGCAACATATAACAAGTTACATTACATTACATTATAGGCATTTAGCAGACGCTCTTATCCAGAGCGACGTACAACAAGTGCATAGGTTTCATGATGTAGAGGCGCAAAAGAAACACTAGAGTGAAGTAAGGTAAAGTAAAGTTACTCTATTCTATTTGGAATACTGCCATTTATGCAATGTTGTGTACAATATGATCGCAATCTTTACAAGGCACGATACTGTTAGTTTAAGAAAAGTGGGCAAATTAACATGCATGCAACTGATGTCCCTTCCACACAATAAAAAGTCAGTAAAATGAAGTGTGATTATTTAGAACAAAAACAACAGCATGGGCAAAATGTAATGGTACAATGGAAAAATTGGTTTTAAAACAAACTGGGTGCCATCACAACATGGTTGTAACCAATTCCATTTCAAATCAGCTACTTGAGGAATAGATCTTAAATTCAATCTAAGAAGTGAAATAAATTTCAGTGAACATGATTTACATTTTTCAATACATGGACTGAATTCCAAATCAACTTACTGCTCTGAAAAAGATCACATCACAACGAAGGGAAAAACATTGCCTAATTAAAGGGCATGTTCACCACACAAAACAATCTAGTATTCATCTTTCAAACACTGCATCAAACAGAATTCAAAGTCCCTTAAATGCAATGTGTTAAACATACTTTAGAACAAGCCCATGCTAACAGTTAAGGCCTCATGAAGTGATGAATATCAGGGCACCTGCATGCCACTCACTGGCCACAGACGCCAGGCAGACAGCTGGGCCTGTAATCTGCTGAGCACTACAGAAGTGAAGGGGCACTGCCAGTTTCACAGCGTTCAGCAGCTCTTCCCATGGTGCTTTTTTCAGAAACAGTGGGCAGGAGCAATTTGTTCCGGATAATCAGACGCAAAGATCTTAATCGCTATGAAGTGCACGCTGACAGAAAAGTTTAGTTACCAATTAGGCAGATAACCTTAGCTGTCCTTAGCTTAGCTGGCTACTAGGGATGAATGGTAATAAAATGTAAATGAAAATAAAATAATATCTGTAATTATTGGCTTTTTGATTTTTCGAACACAGCCTTCAGTCCTCAACAGGAACTTGACCATGAATGGTAAGACCTCAGATATTAACAGGTAAAAATGAAATCCAAACTTGCAATGAAACATACATCTTAAAATGACTAATTCAAGAAGACTGATATGGATCAATACTGTAATACATACGTACACCGTTCTAAAAACTAAAATCCTTAAAAGAATGTGACTTTTTCCAACTAAATTTTACACAGTGAAACACAGTAGTTCAGTTTGGTGATTTTCCATAGTATCACTTTCAACTGCTCCTCAGTAAATAACCAGTCAGACCTGTTTAGAGGCTTCATCAGGTCAGTACAGGTACACAGACAGGCTTAGAGTGGGAGGCATATGTAAGGCTTTCCCACTCACTTACCAAGCAAATCAAAGTAGCTGCTTACAAGTATCTTTTGAAAGAATTAACAAAATATTTTACTTAAGATAAATATTTATTCAAGGCACACAACTTTTGGAGGGCCGCCATGAAACGGATGAGCGCTGCGGCGAAGCCTCACGCGTGCCAGAGCAGACTGAAGACCGAAATCAACCCCCATCGCAGCTGAAGGGCCTTTTCACAGGAAATGGCAGATGAGAGGTGCTCCTGTTTTGCTTAGCCACATAGCCACATCGCAAGCGCACGTTCTGTGTTTGCTAACACAGAGCATGTGCGAGCACAGTGCGACATACAGCACATGCTTTATTTCTATGGGTGAACACTAGAGTACAGTTACGGTTGCGATGTATTGATATTTTTAGACATACAGCTCATGGCAATATTAGCAATAATAGCCATTTCGATAATAATATTGAATACAAATATTGAATATAAAATGACTATTGCTTCACAACAATCCCTCAACTAAATACTATTATATATAATGTTAATATTAATGTCACAGTATCAGTTCTACCCCCAACCTAATACAATCTGGGTTTTCTTTCCGCACGTCATGGAACACTTTTTGCACATAGCTAGCTTAATTTAAAACCTCAAATGCAAAACTCATCCTCTTGTAAAAACTAAGACAATTTAAAAAACTAGGACATTACATTACAGGCATTTGGCAGACGCTCTTATCCAGAGCGACGTACAACAAAGTGTATAACCATAACCAGGAACAAGTATAAGTATACCCAGGACAATTTACCCAAGATTGGATTTTACTTTAGCTACATCAAATTACTTGGTTCAGAGACAATGATTGGTAAGCAGTCATTATCAAATGTCTGGTAACTTAAAAGGCATGAGGGGGAACAACATAACAGTAAGGAAATAATAGTGAACTGTTACCAAACCACTGATTTATTTCCAGTATACATATGATCACATGCCATGGTTTGCCATAAAATATTTAATATTTTCCATTAATTACATATTTTCCATCAATATACTGATATTGAAAATAATAAAAATCACAATATTGGCAGACCCTAGTGAACACCCTTCACTTAAAGCTTCCCTGAGTGTGTCTGTCCTCCTTAGGTGCGCCTTCAATTTATTCAGACGGGGCAAAGCAGAGAGCTACATATAGAGCAGCGATCACAGCACAGGAAGTGCCATGGCCGAAACTTGAGCCCCCGGCCACATGGCCACATGGGGGGACACGCTCGTGTCTTCTTTTTTACATTTACACTAGATTCGATTCACAGACACTCTTATCCGTTAGTGTGTTCACCTGATTTACATGAACAGTGCCAGACCTGACTAACGATATTACTTGACCAGCAAGTAGAGCATTACTTAAGCACTAAAGAAAATTAGCTAGGCTAAGTCAGAACTAAAATACAAATCCTGAATACTTATACTGTACCCATTACATCCCCTAAGAACTAGTACAAAAAAAGCATTAAAAAATACCATAACCTGAGCTAATACAAAAGGAAAAAGAAAAAAACTGAAACCATAAAACATAACCTGAACTAAAAAGAAAATGGTGGGTCTTCAGTTTGCATCTGAAGATAGACGATTCACTTATCCTGATCACTGCAGAAAGTTCATTCCCCCATTGGGAAGCCAGCACGGACAGGCAACAATACAAACATGACTGGAGGGAGCGACTACAGAGAGAGGGGAGAGCCATGTAGACTGGAGACATCTGGTCAAGGTGTAGGGTATGTAGTTTAATGAAACATATGGTGAAACTGTGCCTTTAACCGTCCTGTAGGTTGGTACCAAGGTTTTAAACTGGAAGCCAGCTTTAAAAGGTACAAAGTGAAGTGAGATGAGGAAGGGTGTGACATGAGGATGCTTGGGAAGACTGCAGACAAGTCATGCGGCTGCATTCTGTATTATTAGCGAGGGGTTTAGCGGTGCAAACACCAACACCAGCAAGAGGACAAATGCAATAGTCCAAGTGTGAAAGTATCTGGGCCTGAATTAAGAACTGTGCAGAGTAGGTAAGAAAGGGCGAATTCCTCTGATGTTGTGTAGAGAGAATCAGCACACCCGTCTCGCTATACTGCGTAGGACACTCAGGCCACCTTCCTACCCACAGTTTGAGAACTGACTAGTTCTGCACAGCCACTATTACAGTACAGCCTCAATTTACAAGACCGAAATGTGAAACATCTTGGACAACTTTCTTCTCAGAATAAACAGTAGGCTGCCAGTAGAAACTTCACACAATTCTAAACTGTTTATAATTTATAACCATTTGCAAAAAAAGCTTTTTCCAATTCGGATATCTGCATGTGAAACTTCAATTGATGAGGCGGTAGACTATATTGTGTGTTGATGGCAGTGGCCAGCTTGTCTTCTTCTCATTACCAAAATGAAGCTCTCGAACAATGTCATCTGTGAAACCAGAAATGACAAACTTCCATGGAATGATCTGCTGATCTTCACTTCAAAGAACCCCAGAAACAGGCACTAGGGCTCCATGAGAGGTGCTGAAGAGAAGCCGCTGCCCTTTCACTAAATCAAGCATTTACTGATAGACCGATTCATCGTGATAATTCAAACAAGCGTGAATCTGCAATAACTGCGACCGCACACGTACATGCATCCATGTGTGCATGCATCCACACACACACCCTCACACAAACAAGGGACCTCTTCTTTGACTCATGACCAACCTTTCCACAAAATCTTGTGCAAATCTGTGAATCCATTCGGGAGTTATGTGCCTTTTTGTGATAGGCCACGCCCATTGCCACGCCCCCTCACACACAGGCAAAAAACACAGGCGCACACCTTAGTTATCCTGATCTGTAACTTGAGAGATTATTCCTGAACAGGACTTCACTAGCCAGACTGTTCTGGAAGAACACTTCAGCAGCTCTCAGGGAAACACATTTTGAGAAAACTGTTTTCTGTAAAGTGTAGGCAAAACATTTTCATTTGTGTTTGATCTAGAAATGCTAGAACCAAGAAATGCTGATAATAAAACAGTGCCATACCATGCTATTGTGTCTTGGGTATGAGATTTAGGTTTAAACTGCAGATAACTCTTGCTTCTTTCATTTTCACTTGTCACTGGCAGTATGAAAACAACTCACTGCCAAAACAGGTACATTTGCATAGTATCCCTCTGTGCTGTTAATATCACACATTTCAAAAATGAACACAGTTGTAACACTGAAAAAAGATACTCTGTTTTTAGTTTATAAACTCTGAATAAATAAGAATGAACTATGCCATTAAATCAAAATACAAAAAGTTTAAATGCGTCACGTCCAAGAATAGAACAATCCTGATCAGGCCATATTGACTAGCTGGCAGGCAACCAATGAACTTAATTATTTACTTGGTCTATGTTACTGATGACCGTGAAGCCAATTTAGGCATACTGTTTTGCCTAAAGTCTAGACAACATATAGCACTCTCAGGTCCGTTCCTGGAAAATTAAAGGGTTCCACTAGGGGTTCTGGCTATTCCATACATTACTATACTGCCTAAAAAAACGTCTAGTGTCAATGCTAAATCATTTCCCTCACACCCACATTTTGCTGACAGAACGCAATCTGAAAGATTTCTGTTGTTTCTGAATGCCTAATTGTAACTGCAGACCTGCCCCATTGCTGGAGTGTGTTCCTCTCAATTTGAGAGCTTCCACACTTGGAGGTTAGTCCTCCATAATTCATTCAGCCCGCCATTGCTTCTTTTCATTCTGCAATCCATCAGTTGAACTCTTCCTCCCTGACAGGCAGCATGGCCAGCTATGTCTCATCCCATTGGTCTCCTGTCTAGCTGCCTTATACTGCATTACACTGTACACCCCTTCCCCATTTAAATGCAACCAATCTTCTGTAACTTTCAGTCTGCACCAGCTCATTCTACACAGGTCCACTAAGAGATAAAGTAAGCAGCTTGTGACGTTAAGCAGTACTATCCAACTAGTACATCCATTATCAATTTAATGTGAATGTATATATTTTGTACATACGGTAAAAAATATGGAGTGTCATCCAAGCTAACACTGTACAGACTGTACGTATACATCTGCCCAGAATTAGATCATTCAGAATTTGGGTAATTTAACAACTTAAATAAAGCTGAAAAAACAAGGCTTGCCTGATTTGTGTCCACTGGCACGGATGGGATATTTGAAATTCTCTGTGTTCTTTGGTTTTATTATAAAGCAGCCCCTGTACATTGTCATTCATGATTGTGCTGGCAAAGGCAACTGTGAAACTGAAAGGGGAAAAGGAGAAACGTAGGTGGGTTTCAAATTTCTTGATCTTGCCAAAGGAGAGCTGAAACAACACAAGCTACATTTAGCTGTGAAAAACATGGACACAAAAAAATGTAATCATGTCTCTTGTAGGTCAGCATTGAACAAGACTAGTGGCATCTGTTTTCAACTTACATCTGTAGAGCTTAGAAGTGAAAGCAACATCTATACACTGTCCAGGGCGTGGTTCAGTTGTCAGAAGGTACATAAACAGCAATAAACACAATTCTTATACCATTTCATCTCAATGATACCTAAACCTGAAACTTCCAGTCATACCCTTGTAGTAGGACTGAAAGTATGGAAATATTAGACATGTCAAAACTGAATTGTACATCTCTTACTTTGTGCCTTCGCAATGCTGGACAAACCATCACAGTATGTTCATCATCAAGTCTAAACAATCCCAATTATGTAAACGTATGCATGCAGTCCAATTTATTTTTCCACAATTACAAACAAAATCAAGTTTTAACAGGAAAGAGTAAACACAATGCTGTGGTCAGCTTTCAGAAGCCAGAAAGATCAAAATTCACTTTCAAATGGCTCATAACCAGTAAAGCACTATACACCAAGACAATTCAATTTAAATTGCCAAATAATTTCTAATTTTTTTGTACCTTTTTGTATCCTAATGAACCCAATATATGCTGAACTGTTTATTTTAATAATCTAATGGATCGAACCATTTCAAAACCATCCCCTCACCATAAAATACTAGAAATATAGATATACTGCAGTATGTTTTGTGATACTGTATTGATTCTCAAATCACTGTATCGATTTTTAATTAATAATTTACATGCAAAGATTTGTGGCAGACAGTGGTTCATTTTGTGTTGTGTTTAAACCTCCGACCGCTAGATAGCAGTGTTGTAATCTGTCTTCAGCCATTTGACTCTTCCACTCCAACATAAACTGAGACAGGAAGTAGCGTAAAGGTGCACCGCTAACATTAGCAAACCTAGCTGACTAGTAATGTTACCACTGATGGCTGTGCTCTTTAGACTGACAGTTTTCCTAAAATTAGATTTTAAAAATCGCAATATCGCCTTGCTTACAGTATCGCAATATATTGAATCGTAACCCCTGTATCATGATACATATCCTATCGCCAGATTCTTGCCAATACACAGCCGTATAAAATACCAGAGGTCACTAATTTGTGACCTTGAACTATAAGTGTGGTCACAATATCTAGTTAGTGAAACAACCAGATACCCCCAAACATCCTATAGCCTATAACAAACTGGCTTTCATAGGTTAAACAGCTAAGCAGTGAATGTCTTTTTTCAACTTTACGTCCATTACATTACATTTATTTGGCAGACGCTTTTATCCAAAGCAACGTACAAAAGTGCATTTCATGGTCACGGACAACTACAAAACACAGGTTCAATAAGATAAAATACTTATTTTGTACAGCTATTTCTAGCCAAGAACACAGTTTAGTTCACACAGTGAACACTATTCTGACCTAACCTCTGCCAAGCCAACTAGGCAGAAGAACAAGCTACAATATTAGGACAAATACAAATTACCAAAAAGTGCTGGAATGGGGGTACATGTAAAAAGTGTCATGAAAGGGGGGATTTAAAGTGAAATGATATACAGAGTGGTAGTAGTTAGTCCAGGTATAGTCTGAAGAGATGAGTCTTCAGACCACGGCGGAAGATAGGTAGTGAGGGAGAGGTTTGAAAAGGGACATGAAGTTCATTCCACCACTGGGGAGCTAGGGTGGAGAAGCTCTGTGATCCCTTTACTCGGGTGGGAGGGGGATACAAGGCGCCCTGCTGCTGCAGAGCGGAGTGGTCGAGCAGGCATATAGACTATTTCAGGGTATATGCTAAAACATGTTTTCAAAGCCCTACAGTATATTCCTACTTTCTTTAGTATTTGTTTGGAACAGCTTTTAATTAAAGCAGCCACACATAAGCGCAAGGGTCAGGCAGTACAGTTTTTGAACAAGATACTTTCAACATAGGCCTATAATACCTGACTTCACAAATAAAAGTCATGAAGCTTAATGAAAGCAATGAGAAACAATGGAATGAATATTAGTTTATCTTAAGCTGTAGAACAAAACTGAGGTAATGTTTTCTAAATAATGATACCTTTTCATTACCATTACATCTATTTAGCAGTCTCTTTTCTGTTTTTTTTTCTTCCCTGTTTCTCTTGCTTTCTGTTAATGCACAGCTTTAACAAGGTCAGCTACAGTCTGGAAATCCCCTATAACTACCTCCTAATGAGGTGGTTGTGGTGGCAGCGTTATGAACCTGAGGTACGCTATCAGCAAAGAATATGCATGAATCTGCAGTGAACTAAATGGCCGTCTTACATTTAGATGCATTCTGTCACATCTGCTCAACATGCGTTATATATTTTAACGCATAATACATGTTTTAGCATATATTTTATTTAGTTCGTTATATTATAAGACAATGCACAAAATGGTAAGGTGCAAGTAAACACTGATTTTACTGTACGGTTCACCTGTACTTTAAACACACCACCACGTAGATTAAGAAGTCACAGTGAACTTGATCCGTCAGCAGAAAAGTCTATACACCGGATCACCGAGTGAAGTCGTGGCTTGATAACTTAACTAGATATCTAACGTTATTAATTTTAACTAATAAGCACATGTTACCACTGTACCGGCTACAATACGCTTTCATTACGGAAAAAAATAACTTGTAGCTAACGTAAAATCAAATGCAAAACATGTTGACACTTAACTTGCTTATCTACTTAACGTTAGGCTAAATCAAACTAGCTGGCAAGTTTGACTACTTTTAACGATCCTTAACTGTTAGCTCAATCAGACCAAATATAAAAACACAACGTCATTTTACCTGGCTTTACCTTAATACTGAACAATTATCGTATTTTGCCAGAAGCTAGTAACATCTGATAACACAGTAAGCTCATCTTAAATATTTAACGAATAAGCTCATGTATTTATGAAGTGCTTTGGCAAACAATAGCGCTAGCAAGCCACCCATCCAAGTAAAATATCAGGGTAGTAGCACTAGCAAGCTAACCAAAGTTAAACTCATGGGGAAACCAGTTTGCTACTAGCTAGCCAGGAAGTTCATTTGCGCTAATGAACTCTAACGTAGGCAGACTAATTGGTAATGTTTAGTACAGAAAGTCATACCGAGTCACACTGAAGCGAACAGATGACCAATGACCACTAGACTAGCGAGCTAACCTTAGTTGGCAAATGATAAGTATTGATCAAGCCTTCGCTGCGGCGACTGGAAAAGACATCAATTAGCTACGGAGCTAGCACCCAGTAAAGCGTCCCATAGTACCAAGCTAGTTAGCTAGCAGTAGCTAAAGTTAGCTGTTATAGCCAAAATAACATGGGCGTTTCTTCTCTTCAAACGAGAGGGGATGTCTCCGTAACAGCACATAACCCCAAGATCCCTTCTCACCCCAACGACTGATGATCTAGCTATGAATACTTAAACTAATAGGCGATTACGGCATGAAATAGCACTTAGCTACAAAGGAGTCATTAAGAGATGAGTCTTCTTCGATTTTACCTTTGATTACATTGCTGTAGATTGTAGCCCGGAACTCTTCTTTGGCCCGCTGATCGAAGTCCTGTCCATGGATGATACGCATTTGCTTGAGGAAAGTTGACTTGCCGCTCTCACCAGCACCCAGTAATAAGATCTTTACAAGTCGTTTCACATATGTTTTATCCCGGGAAAGACACCTGTCGATCTGCCTAGATTTCCTCAATTGTTCAGCCTCACTGCTAGTGAGCACGCAGTTAGGGAAACATACAGTTAGAACGGACCGGGACGGCAGGAAATCCGCCATCTTTGAACCAACTTCATCGATACAGAAGGGAGTGTTACAGCGCGTACCCGAGTCTACAATCCTGGGCGGGCAGGGCGCGTTTACAATTCAGCAGGCGCGCACGCCACAGCGTATGGCCTTAAATTTGGGCGGGGTTGAAAAATACAGCCTACGTAAGAAAAAGCTCTTATCATTTTGAGCATAAATAGTTCGTTTTCATTCTTTTAGGGTTTAGTGAAAAAATACGTACTTACTCTCAAGTAAGTAGACGTCGAGGGAATGAAGTGTTTCAACTTAGCGCCGAACATGTAACACTTTCAAAATGGCAGGACCGATTACTATTCGTCATCTTGGTAGCAACTAGTAATTTTTGTTTAGGTTTCAGTCAATCCAAATTTCATTTCCGTCCATAGTTTTTAAATTATATTTTGGTAGGTGCTCGAGGACCGTTCAGTTCCAAGATGTGCCGCGGAAAATGTAATTGTTAAAATATGTGAATTGGATTAATGGTTTTTAAGTGATTCATCAAAACTGAGGATGTCCATCAGCATTTGGGGGCCAAACATTCATTTGAATATTTTGTCTATTTAGGTCTTAGTCGTGTGGAAATGTTTTGACAGTGGAGGTTTAAAGTCATTGTCTCATATTGTAAACTAAATTTGAATGAAGGACAGTGACCCTGAAGGGGAAGATATTTTTTCACGAAAAAGACCAAATTTTGAACAGTGAGGGAACCTAATGGGCCTACTATTAGTGTCCAGAAGGAACCATATATACTCAATACAACTAGACTATACAAGGATTTTATTTATGTAGCCTACTTTTCTGACTCCCTCAACTGCTGTGCTCTTTCATGAAAGAAATTCATTTGGATTTACCCCTCGTTGGCCTACAGATAGCTAGGCTACATCACTTGTCTATTTCAAGCAATTCACATGCTGTATGACAGTAGGAAACCTACAACAAATCTATTTATATGCTGTTCTGAAAGTATTTAACACAGAGCATTGTCACACATTAACGTTCGGACACCAGATGGCACACCGATTTCACGGCATTAGGCCCGACATTATCAAAAGTGAACATTAAAAGTAGTCAGTTTCTCTTATCGAATGTTGTAGGCTATGTTCATGAAAAGTACCCACATTCTTTCGTGCAATAGCCTAAATAGATTTTCGTTGCAGTTGATTTCTTGTGAACATTAGTTTCAGGCTGGACCGCAACAGCGGGGCCAGCCCTACAAACGCGAATGTCTGTGACTGAGTGATGAAGTTACACCATTGGTCGGCCGGTCCAGCCATATACTAGGTTTTGACATGGTCTTGTTTAAAATCTACAGTCTAAATAATGGTGTTAACCAACAAGCAGTTAGGCTACTTTAAAGGAGACGACATTAAATCGCCATAATAGGCCTATTCGTTCTAACGCAGATTGCCTATTCTATAATAAAAATGTGAAACTTTCAACAGGCTTCCCACTGAAAATCTTGGGGTTCTCGTTCTCATAAATTAATTCCAACAATTATTCAACACCGCCGCCTGCCGTACAGACTATAGTATTTAACTAGGTGCTCTTTGCGGGGTGTGACAGGTCGACAACGGAATGTAAGCTGCACTGTGATTGGCCGAGGTACCCATCCGTTCATCGTACCTCAAGCGTTCGCTTATAATTATAGGTGGTTTGTGGATAGGGGCGAGCGCAACGCAGACGTCTTCACATTGTGTAGATAAAATATATATATTTTTCGTTAGAGACGTTGTTGTGGATGACTCAGTGAGGTATTGAATAAAACGCGATCGGAAAGATGACAATCAGAAATATCATTGATCATGGGCAGCGTTATCGACCACGGATGGCCTGTTTGAAGAAGGTGAGTTACATTTATTAAATGCAGTATCAATGCTTTAGTAGGTAGCCTGTATACATATTGGAATAACAATTGCACTGCAAGAGATATTTTATTTTTTGAGAAATTATACGAATTTCTGGCCGTCCTGGTCATGTCGTTAAAAATCTAAGTTTATGCAGATTAGCAGCAGTGCTGACCGTAACTCTTCAATTTCAGCTAGATGTGTTGCTATTGATATTAATGAACGATGCTTTCTGCTTTAAAATGTCCTTTATCACTAGAAAATACATCAGCAGAATCTAAACAATGACAATTGCTCATGGTGTTGTTGTTTGTAATCTTAGTTTTTCCAAGTCAGTTTATTTGTTGTCTTATTTTCAGTGTATGGCACAGTACGCTAAACAACAACAATGTAGGCTACACTTCTGGTGAAAATTCAGAAATAGTGCTGGTGTCATATTAGGAGTTTTGACAGCTTTTTTTGTAACACTGGAATTTTATGTTAACAGTTTTACACGCGCCTACACATTTTCAAGGGAAAACTAAGGAAATTCTGAAGTGCTGGATCGTAATGGCTCATTTATGATGAAAACAAATGCGTGTATTTTTGGTCTAGCATATCTCACCTGTGCGACTGCATAATACATTTACGATTACAATCAATGACTTTTTCTTTGGCTAGTAATCATGATAGCATTGTTGAAGTGTTAATTTACAAGAATATATTAGAACTGTCTTCAACATTTATCCATTTATTAAAATCACGCCCTTGACCAATATCTGCTTTCTCCAAACTCTTGCATCCCTGTTAAAGAGGGTGACTATAATATATTGCCTACACAACTAGGAAAAACAGAGGTCTTTCTGCTATAGTACTGTTAATATTTTCTACAAACTATTCTTATTCTGTCAGGAAAACAACAACTGCTTTATATTCAGTAAAGATATGAATGGGAGAACACATAGTCCTGATTGATTTGGTGTAATGCTTGCCTTGTCTCTAAATGGGACTTGTCTCTTATGTTATTACTATAGCAGTTTTAAATGTGCTGATAAACCCAGACCTTTAAAGAAAACATTGGCTGCATTTATTCATTTGAAGAGCTTGCTTTGCTTCAGTGTAGGATTCATGGTAGGTCTCCAGTCTAACTTCAGAGCCACTTGTTGTAGCTTGGCATGAACCTGCTTCAGACATAGTATGTGTGTGAAAGAGAGGGTGGTAAATAATTTGTGGCACATTTCAAAAAGGTCATTTGCACCATTACTAAGCATAAAAAGCATTCAAGAGACAATCTCTGAGATGCCTGTGTGAGCTGGATGAGTGCCTTATGCTAGATTTAGCAGAAATATTTTTTTATGCCAACTGTTTCTTCATTTTGTCTTATTGTGAATGAGGTTCTCTGAAACTGTTACAAATGACCAATGCTAAACCGATGAATCAGAAGCATTACAGGGGTTGTCAGTGGTGCCAATCTAGAAAAAAATGGATTTGTTGTCATTTAGAATGATAGTTCTTGGATAAGAAGATCCTGGATGGAATTCTGGAGTAAGATCAGCCATACCTGTGATGTATGAGCTTTACTGAAAGGTGTTTGGAATATTTTCTTCAGAAGGTCTCTGTGTTAACATCTGCCATTTTTTTCATGATATTTATATTAAGGTCCCTTTTCAACTTGCAGGTAGAGGCTCTGGTGGTAGAGATGCAGGACCCAAAAAATGGTGTGAAATCCCAGACCCAAAGGCTGGTCATCACCACTATTCCACACGCTATCACTGGTGAGACCCTCAATCTGTATATGCACATCTAAATCATAATGTGCTCACTTCAGAGGAAAATAAATGAAACGCAGACATACAAAATACCAGACAATGCTGATTCAACTACTGTTAAATCAGTCTTCCCTTATACAATGTTATTACCCTCTGAAATGGAATATTAATGGAGTTTTTTAGAAACTGATGTCTAGAAACTGCTCACCTACTTCTGTCTTCCTGAATATCAAAGGTCTAGATTTTATTAAAGCAAATCCAGTTTTATTGGCCCTTACATTTTAAGGACCTCTATGTATGTGCTGGATTGAAGAAGCCATTGCCATGACAACCTATTTGCAGCTGGCTGCAGCAACTCATGCCTAATGTGGTCACAGGGAGCAGAGCTCTTGAAAACTCTGCCAAAGATTTTACTGCAATAAGATATATCTCTCCAATCTTTTTAATGCCAAATTTAGTCCCTGATTCTAAATGTTCTATTATGGAACTCCTTATCTCCAGAAACCGAGGAACTCATCAACATAAACTCCTTGGAAAAACAAGGAAAGTGTCTGATTGCTTCATCATTGTAGAACCCAATTTCCAACTTCCCTTCTTTACAACACATGGTATGTGTTGTAGTGGAAGTGGTGTCGGTGGACCAGCAGGGGGCAATCTTCCCTCTGGTCAAATAAACCCCAATGCCCCAGTGCAGTGATGGGGACACTGTGCTGTAGGAGATGCCATCTTTCGGATGAGATGTTAAATCGAGGTCCTGACTCACTGTGGTCATTAAAGATCCCATGACACTATTTGCAAAGAGTAGCGGGTTCCCCGGTGTCCTGGCTAAAATCCCCGATCTGGCTCTCGCAAAAACTTGCCACCTAATCATCCCTTGATTTAATTGGCTAAAAAATGTTCTTTCCCTCCAGTGGAGCTGCTCAGTGGCCAACAATAGAGGATTGTGGTTGTACTGGGCAGCTCCCAGGTATGAATGTGTATGAGTGTGAAGGAGAGTGTTGCTGCAAAAGAGCATCCGTGCTCAGCGAACCTACCCTGGTTAAATAAATAAATACAATATTGAGACTTGTGTTTTTTGTATGATATATTTGTAGGGGATATTTATTTCCCATCTTCCTTCTGATTCAAGTTCCTTACATCTGCTGCAAAATGTTACTCCTTGGACTACCTTGACTATGGGATTCTTCTCACATTGCAGTGCCCAAAATCTGCCTACAAGACTTTGAGCCCAGAAGATAGGAGACTCATTAGGATCAATAATGTAGACTCCCTCAGGTGTTGTTCTTGATAGATGTACTACTGTCTACATCAGTATCAGATATCCCTTGTATCTTTTCTTGTCTGCAAATGCAAATACAGTACAGTTTATGTACCTCATTTTAATTAAAAGCAGAATGGGAATGGCCCATTTCTTATGACAGTATGTGTTATATCATTAGTTCCATTTGACTGGTGTTATTTTTTGTGATACTTTTTATCCAGGATATCAAATGCTTTCAGTTCCTAATGTTTATTGTACACATGCTATCCTTTATCATTTCAGTGTATGCCAAAATTTCCTGAAGGATATTAATAAATATAATAAGCTCATGATAATCCCATTCCTTCTATAAATAGTAGAGTGACAGGTCCTAATGATCCCTCCTCTGCAGTGTCCTCTTTCAGGAGCCATGGTACATTTTGCTTAGCCCTACAGGAGCTCCTCTCCCGCTGGCTTGCCCCATACTGCTCGACACAGTTCCGGCCCCATGTTAGAGCAGCTCATTAGCCAGGCTGCTAACCTGTCCTCAGTAGCACTGCATGGCGCAGACCTGCACCTGATAAGCCGTCTGTCAGAAAAATGGGCCTGAAGGGTGCATGATTACAGCATGTTTATACAATTGTGGTGCATTTATTTTTCTTTCTTTAGGAGAGGATATTGTGGCATGGATCGCCAATCGCTTCAAAGTGGATTCTGTAGGTGAGGTTGAAGATGTTTCTGGAGAATGTACACCAATAATGAGACAAGTATTTATAATTGAAAGAATTCTGCATTCAAATCTGCTTTCCTTTTGCCACCTGACTTCTCTGTCCAGAGGCACAGGGCATTGGTACCATGATGGTGGCATTTGGATACATCTATCCCCTTCAGGACCACAAGAAGCTTATTCTCAAACCTGACACAAGTCTATATCGTTTCCAGGTAACCCTCCAGATCTGAAATATTTTGACCTGTAACAAATGCTGTTGACCCTGCTGCCATATGTTTATCACTAATGAATATTTCAGTGTAGGCACCTGACTAACCCCTTGTGTGCTTGCCTCTGTATAGACCCCATACTTCTGGCCTGCACAGCAGTGGCCAGCTGAAGACACAGACTATGGTGGGTGTTCCTTGTGTTTCAGTAGATGGGCCAAAAGAAAGGATGTTTGCAAATTATGTGTTTCCAGATGTGGAAACTGGATGTGTTCCCTTTCAGATAGTTTGCAAATTACACAAACATGCCTTGCAAGGAAAGATGTTTGCATAGATATTTACATACATGCTTGCTACCTTCAGCAAAACGATCAGTTACAGTCACTGCCTATTTGATGCTATGCTATGAATGGCATGTTATTGTTTCTGCATAGTGGCGCCGATGTAAACTGAAATACTTTTGAAATGTACATTTTTGTGGCTTGGTTTGCGCATTTGAAAGCAAACATGGTCTGTAGTCTTTATATAAATAGCAAAATGGCTGCCAAATAGTTATTTTCTTAAATTTATATATTTTTCTTCATAATGACTATATTTTTTTGCATATATTCTGTGTACCCTTCTTTGCCCTTTCTAAGGTTTACTTGCAGCCACTTTTCTTGCTACTTTGAAAAGGTTCATTTGGCTATTTACACTTGAATGAATGAAAGCTATATTTTTAATTTGTCAGTCTGTGACCATGGTAACCATGCCAAACATGATGATTCATTTCAGTAATTAATTCCACTTTAAATATCTGGTTTAGCATTTTGTGAATTTCTTCCCATTTTGACCAGTCACACTTTAACTAGTTCAAAGGGCACTAAATATTTGTTTCATCCTTGTAGCAATCTACTTGGCAAAAAGAAACATTCGCAAGAAGGGAATGCTGGAGTTGTACGAACAGGTAAATATGAATTTTAGTATTCAACAGTCTTGCTGTCTGTCTGCTGAATGATTTTTGGGCTAAAACAGGCATTTCTACTTTGTTAGGAGCACTATAATTCTCTTCACAAATGGATGAACCACAAATGGGATTTCATTGTGATGCAGGCCAAGGAGCAGTACCGGTCAGTGATGGACTCTTTTTTTTCAGACTGCCAACTGTATGTGTCTTGGTTTGCTTTGACTAATGTCATAGCTCGAGTAGGGTTATACCTTGGCCACAATCATTTCTCCTTATTTATTTCTCCTTATCAGATAACCTTATCAATGAGCATCAATGCCAGTGTTTCCAATTTCATCTCTTGCATTTTGTAAAACATTTATATTGTTAATTTTATTCTAAAACAATTCAGGTGTCTCATTGGAGTCGTTTGCACATCCACTATAACTCAACTGAAACTGTTTGCAAGAGTAGTTTATGTTAGTAAATGTTGGCTTGTGTACTCTCTGTTTGCACAGGGCAGGGAAGGAGAGAAAGAAGCCAGACCGTGTGGTTTTTGACTGCCAGGAAAGAGCCTACTGGGTGGTACATAGACCTCCGGTGAGTATTGGGCTAATGGTCAGCTCTGGCTTCCACAGAAAATCGCTTCTTTTGCAAAGAACACTGACATTTTGGCGAGCTCTGCTGGCAGACACATACATATACTGTAAACAAACATTCTCCAGAGATGTGCTCTCACTGCTGTGTTTACACTGATTCCAGGCTTACTAAGGGAAAAAATATTGTCCATAGATACTTATGATGTGTCATTGACTTGTTGACATGTCTAATGAAAAACACGCAACCACATTTAGTTATTTAATTTTTAGTACGCACCAGAACTCTATGACTGTTAACATAACATGACCAATTAGCCATTGTAAATGATTGTAACTAGATCCATAAAATCTGCCACGAATAAGCACCTGTGGTACTCAGTGGTATTATTTTGCTTGCCAAATAATTTGAACTTACAAAAATGCACATGCATGTACATAATAGTATATAAGTTTTACAATTAATGTTAACATATAAATAGTGGAAATACAGTAGATCCTCAAAGATATGCCCTTCAAAATAATGGACTGACTGCAGTATGAACCTGAAAGAAGCAGTTCTGTATCATCAATATCAAGCTTTTTTTATATCACTAATGCAAAAAGGCAGAAGATAATGGGGTCCCTGAAATGGGAACATATTGTTCAGAAAGTTCTCAATAAAAATAATGAATTTTTTAACGATATCTTTATTATTTGGTAATTAGACAATTTAAACCAAACCTGATAGCTATAAACTGATACTCAGTTTAAATATGTAATTATTCCAGTCAATAAAGATTTTAATTTGTTGTGTATGCTGATGCCACTTTCAAAGTTACAAAGTTTCAGAGGTCCAAACAATATTTAAGATGCATTGCATCTGTACTAACACAGTCCACTTTGCATAAGAGGAGAATGAAACTCTCCCTGGTTTCTAAATATGAGCAAGGTAGGCACTTAGGATCTTAGGTGAGTCCATTAGCTTTGTGTTTGTAAAATAATGATTGGGAAGTCAAAAGAGCTACTGGCCACAGTGTTACAATGCATTCCCTAATGTCTTGTATATGTAGCTATATGAAAGCTTTCATGGAGACTCCTTATTTTGAAAGTTCAACCTCACAAAGTGATGATAATATCCTGCCGTGTGGGGCATGAGGTCTGCTAGCCAGTGTATCAATCCTTTACATACATGGAGCATACATTACTCTGTGTAACAAAATGTACAAAATACTGTATGAATACTGTAGACTGCTACACAATTTATTTTTTTATGACATAAATGTAATCAAAATTATTTATTTCAATAGATTTTAGAACCAATCAAATTTTGCGGTATGTGGAAGAATGTAAACAGAAATCATGGGACAAAACTTAACTTGCATACAGAGGATGCATCTGTAAAGTAAACTGCGGTAATTTGGACAGTTTCTGAAATGTTTTAGAATGAATTAAATCAAAATGTTAGTTATCCTGCTTTATCTGAGTAGCAAAGGCGACCTACAGTGTTTCATACAGTGAGCCACAGACTGTAGGGCCTCTAGACAAATGACCAATACTTGTTTCTTTTTTAAAATCTAAAGCCAGGAACTATCAGTGCCATGGACTATGGAATCGACCGCCTAATCGACCCCAATGTTGATGAGGTAACAGAGGTGAGCCCCCTTGTTTGTTGCAGCATCTGAGTCATCAGGGGTAAAAAGCTGTGTTAGAGCTGACAATGAGTCACTGGCATACCCACTCACATCCGCCTCAGCAGTAATTCGATCGGAACGTCCATGCCAAAAGAGTGAGCTATGCAAATGTAAATTAATTTTGACTGACTGACAGGCATAAAATCTATTCTATACAGCTCTGCTGAAAAGGCCATTCACTACCCTTTGAAACAACTTGGCAGTCTGTGGAAGCGGTTCAGTTGGGTATTCATGATGCAAAGAAACAAAAATACAGTACTTCTTTTCTATTTCCGGCATGGTTGGCCCATTAACTGGACTGAGTCGTCTACAATGATCTTGTAGAGTTCTGTGTTTGTCTAATGGTTAAGCTGCTACAGAGCTAAATGTATGTACAATGTAAAAACAATAAAAAAGGACTAATTATTGATAGCCTTTAAAACAAGCTGTTGAGAGATGTTAAGTTCTATGTAGGTGCCATAAATATGCCATATGGTGATAATGACTACCAATAGTGTGAAAATAAATATTATTATGTTGTAGTATGGTTGGAAATCGTTTCCAAGTGCTATTTTTTTGTCTGAAAGTGGAGGAAATAGTCTCTTTGTGGTGTTTCAGTGTTTATGCTGTACATATTGTGAGTAGCGTGCTGTGCTGTAGGCATTAGGATAGGTATGATCCAAAAGCAACAGGTCTAATCTATTGTTATTATTGCTGTGATTTTGTGGGTATGCCCCTCCGGTCCCAGACGTGTCAAGGGCATATTTTCTTTTTATCAATCTGCTTACTCTTCTTAAGAGGATTTATTACTTGTTAATCTTCTCTAGGGTGCATCCCTCTCTCCTGGGTCACCCTGCTTCCTCTGCTACCAGTTATGACCTGGCTCCAACTGCAGGGCAGTCGGAGTGCCATGGCAGGTGCTGCACAGATTGCATCAGCTGAGCAATCCCATCCCTAGATTTCTTTTTTCTTTTATTTTGAGGACCAAGCCTGCTTTTCAGTAATATTGGTTATCAGAATGACTTCTTCTCACCATCAGTCCTGGCCTGTAAATGTATGCCAAACTGCTTTACATGCTTTACAAGTGACTGTCTAAATGTGAAGGTCACACCAGCAGCAGCAGCATTTCAGCAGAATTGTGAGTGGGTTTGTGTGTTGTCTCTCAGAGTCTGCCTTCCTAACACCAGGTTCCGCTTTCAAACTGTAATTCATTTAAAAATGAAACTTGATAAATGGAATTTATTGCATTATCTTAACATAAATTTACCCCGTTTGTGACTGGGGTAAAAGGTGTTGTGGTGTAATGTGCCATTTTGTCCCATTGGCTGCATAGCCATGCAGCTCTAAAACCTGCAAAATACTTGTACAAGTGGCAGTTCTGTCACATTATGTACACACTAACATTCTCACAGTTCACTGACAGACAAATAAATATACATATACATTTGCAGGATGGAGATAGAGCTCTGATGGGCTATACTGGTGGTAATACTCTCCCCGAAATTCTCTGGGTTTTCCATTTTCTTGATGGCTCTTAGCTTGTGGGTGGATAATAGTGTTTGCATGGCAACCGATAATGGCAGAGGAACCTCGGGGAATGGTTGCCATGCACACCAGAGGAGGAGTAAAATCTAACCAAGCTCAATTTGACATCACATTTTAATTTATTCATAAATATTAAGACAATGCCCCTTTCATTACTAACAATTACATATTTAAGCAGTAATTGATTGCGTATATAATTGTAATTGTATGACTTATGTTTTAATAAAAATATGTGAAATCCTGACATATATTAGACTGCCTAGTCAGAAGCCATTATGACAGAATGATTTCTTGATTTGATCAAAGGCAGGTACATAAGAAAGTGTATGGGACTGCGATAGAGTACATTTTTACCTCATTGTACTTTTAAAATAAAAATAAACTTATTGTTTACACTATATTTTGCTGCACACAATGACTTTTATATTGATTTTATAATTGAATAGATTTGATAATAGTATAATGACATGATATATAATATTTATACCACATTCATATTTCATATTTATTATTTTATTTTCATATTTTCCCCATTTTCATACAGGTTCCTTTTTCTCTTTTCTCTGCACAGATTCTTTCCTTCTGTTTTTGACTGCCACAGCGCTTTGGTTCTCAAGGAGAGGACACGTATACTCAGTTTACATCTCACCCACCCACACATACACATACACAAAAGCCACAACACATATAGGTATAGTTAATGAAAACGGAAAAGCCTAATGGAAAATAGACTTCTGCGTAGGTGGCAGCATTTTACAATATAGAATGAGCTGAGAAACTATCTAGTATCACAACACACCAATAGAAGCAACAAGTACAGCACCATAATTACATATTTCCTTAGTTACTCTGAGAATGTCCAGAGAGGATCCATTACACTAACTGGCCATGGACAAGTTCTTACACAAATCAGTTTAGAGCACGTTTCTTGTATTGATTACAGTACATGCTTAGTTTTATTGTAGTACAACACAAAATGTTAATCAAATTCAACTGCCAAACAAACCTCTAACTGCACTGCACATCACTTACTGTAGCAGCTTATATACTATGTACAAATCTTTTCATTTAGTTTCTCAGAAGTAGATAATGGACACAGAAAGCTCAGAGCATATCGTTTCAGTTGATGAAAAACACATTCACATGTAAAATTAATTCAGATGTCTCTACTTTTTCCACTTCATTTCCTTTTGCTGTTTCTTCTGTTCCTCCTCATCCACTTTTCTGGAAAAAAAAACCAAAAAAAAAAAAACCAGTACGGTAGTCATGTTAGTATGTTGTTAAATGAGCTGAGAATTAGGCTGGTAGATGATGGAATAGAATGAGAAATGAAAGGAGGATGAGTGCTCTGCACTTAGGTTTGTATTCTAATGTAATGTTAATATATATATATATTTCTGTGTGTATGATTTCCATCTGAGACAAAAGCAGCTGCTAGATGCTGTGTTCTGCACACTCATACATGGTAATAATGCTCAATGATCCTTTCACCGACTTGCTCCTCTGCTCAAGCATATCTTGTCCTCTGGCAATGTCTGCCTGCCCTGTCTATGTGAAAAGAAACAGTAACCCGATCAATTTATGCTTATGGTTATTACATAATTTAGCAGATGCCCTCCTGCAGGGAGATTCAAAATGGATGAGGCACATCTCTTGTAGTAGTGAATGCAATAAACAAAATCTCAAATAACATTTCAAATTCCGTGCAATATTCAGTAATAAAATCACTGTGTTAGAATAGATTGCTGTTATTGTGGAAGCAATACAAAGAGTTTCAGTTGAAAAGCAAGCCGTGGAACTGCATTGGGGAAAAATCACACGTTACTTTAGGAAACATATTGGGTAGTCAAAAAAAGAGTATAGTTTATGATTACGTGGGGTTAGGGAAATGAGAATGTGTGAAACGCAGGAGGATTATTTTAAGAGGTGCTGTAGGTGTCAAAGACAGGTTGGAACTGTGCATAATGTCAGTGTGTAACATGACATTTAGAGGAGCATATTGGCTAGTGCAGTGGTGAGAAAATTTTGCAATACATTTGTGTACATGTAGAGGATGCGGAACACTAAATCCTTAAAGCTAAAGTAGCAGCAAATATGGAAGGCCACATTCGTAGTTGCTCTTGTAAGACATGATGCAAAGTTTCATCATACATGAATTAACATATATGATGTGATCATAACATATATGATCACATCATATATGTTAATTCATGTATAGGAAGACCTGCTACATAACTAGCTATCCTGAGTGTAGCTTCTATGGCAAAAAGAGAAAATTGTTTCAGTAAGTGGATGCATTTAATTATGTATGTAAACAAGGAAAGTTCCACACGAATACTTTGTACAGTGTTTGGCAATTTAAAGTAGGTTTCACCAGTTCATCAATTACAGTACTTAAAGTAAACAATACAAAGATGCATGAATTTATGAAAGAATTGTCAGTTGTCATTATTTTTGCTACCCATAAGTATGATGTTCAAAATAGTATATTCATATTAGTTGACCAGAAAATAAAATATAACAGCTGTCCTAAAATGGCTCCATGCATATAATATACTATATGAGCTATCAGTTAAATTTGTGGTTGAAGTATTATGGTGCAAGTTTATTGTTATTTCTGAATTTTCTCATCTTATATATATTTGATTGCAAAAGTATCAATTAAGAATGTTGGACATATTAACCTTGCTAATCATAGCCCCTTGATAACCTTTATATTGACAGATGTTGTTTTTGCCATTGAATATAATGGCATAATATTTTTCAGCGTGCTTGATCATACAGTATTGTATATGTAATAAAAATGCAGTCAACACCATATGTACTGTATACTGTGTATGATTTTACTTGTGCTATTTCACATACTTTCTCTGTTTTTCAGAAAAAAACACACGACTACTACAGAAGAATCGTAAGTGATATCTGGTTTTACCTGGTTTAGATTTGTAAATGATTGATTTCTGTAAATGTAATGTGGACCATATTCGTAACTGGAACCCTCTAGCAATTGTTATATAAGTTAAATATGTTTTATAAGTCTAATCATAAGTTTAATTATACAATTTACTTATGTACTTGTTATAAACAAGGAATAGGTTTTGGACAGAGGTTTAAGGACTTAAAGAGTTATTTATTGGGCATTATTCTGGCAGTAGTGCTATAAATTATTACAGTATTTGTTTTTAATATTTCTACTTCTGAGCATTTTGCTCCATTGTAATCCCCCATTCCAAACACACTTTCCTTTGCCCAGAACCCTATCCAAAAATGTTTTTAACAAACTCCAAAACTGGGCATTCTGTAGTAAAGGCATTTATAATTATCAGACAGGCTGTGGTAACAACTTTCAATTCTCTGTTTCCCCCTTCTGCAGATTATTTACACTCAGCAGTCCATTATGAGGTCAAGGGTCAAATCATCAGTGTCTGTTGGAGCGTATGTCCTTTCATTTTATATTAATTTTTAATTTAATTTATAAAACAATATTTAAGTGCAATTGAAATTGCAATGACATTAGAGTTGTGCACCAGCTTAACCTTAATTGTTTTACAGTCTACTGGTACTTATGATCCTTAATTGTAGGAATAATATAATGAGTTAAGTTCACTTGCATGCTGCACAGTGGCTATGCAGTTTCGTTGACATTTTTTTTCTTCTATTCTCCTTCAGCATTGTAAAATACATGACCACATACAAGAACCACGACCCCTTCCTTGCCCCATGTCTTCCTAGCAGTCCTTGGTTAACTGATGATGTCACCTACTGGGACCTTAATATGCCTAAGTGAGTGTACTCTGGTAACAAGAATTTGCCTCTGTGAATGTTGTTCCTGCTCTCGTTCTTATTTTTATTTGTAAAAAAATCATTTTGGCAAAATTCCTACCCTAATTTGTAATGTCCAAGTATCTGTAACAAAATATAAAGATGTGGTGAAAGGGGTTTAATTGTCGTTCAACCAAACAGCAATGGACAAGACGCATAATCTAAGTGACTTGGTATAAATAACCATGGTATGATTGCTAGATGTGGTGGTTCTAGTATCTCAGGTGCCCTCCTGGGATTTTCATGCACTAAAATCTCTAGCGTTCACAAAAAATGCTGCGATAAACAAAAAAACATCCAGTGAGTGGCAGCTTGGTGGGTGAAAACACCTTTTAATGAGAGAGGTCAGAGGAGAATGGGCAGACTTGTTCAAGCTGGCCACAAATACTCAAATAACAATTGTAAACAACCATGCTGTGAAGGGCATCTCTGAATGCACAACGTATTTAACATTGTTTTTTAAAAAATGTATATTTTATCCTCGATTTTATCCTCGTTTTTCCCAACTCGAACTCAACCGAATTTGTGTTTTTCCCCACTGAAAAACCTCCTGCCGACATCAGGAGATGGCTCCTCCGATTCATGTGACGCCTCCGATTCATGTGAAGCCTATTCTCGTTTCTATTCACACTGCAGACGCACCAGCAATCATATGCTGCCTATTTCATCGGAGGATAACTGGGTCAGCATGTTCTCAGATTGTGCATCCGCAGGCACCTGGTCAGACCAGGAGTGGCCACTAGTACATTTTCACTATTGATGAAATCAATGGAAGACAGGACCTTGAAGACCCAATCGCAGGGCTCGCGCTTTGCTTTCGGAATGAGCATATTTATGTCGTTAGCCACCCAGAGGCAGGCTTAACGAACCCTGAAGTGGGTGGGTTACAGCAGTAGAACTCCATGCCAGGTTCCACTCCTCTGAGCTAAGAACAGTAAGCTGAGGCTACAGTGGGCACATGAGCACCAAAACTAGTCAACTAGCCTTTACTGCAACTAGTTTAGACTTTTTCAAATGGTTCTTCTAGCAGGATAAGGCGTCCTGTCACAAAGCACACATCATCTCAGGCTGGTTCTACAAACATGACGGTCACTTTCGTTTACTTCAACTGTATTTAATGTACAGCCCAAATTGTGTATGACATTTAACCAAATCCCTAATATACAAAAATAACTTTATTTCTGATAATGGACTGAAGTCTGTTTCTGCTTCCCTATTTTTAGTCCAGAAAGTGGCATTGCCATAACCCCTGTTCCCTTTTCCAGGAATTTCATTACTTCATAGATTTCATCATCTTTTGTCATCAGCACAGACGTGTACCTCTGTGCTTGGAATAAACATAAGATGTTTGTAGTGGTGCCACTCCAAGGCTGTGTCTGACAAGATGTCTGTGTATGTGTGTGTGTGTGCTCAGTGTGGAAATACCCACCAAGATGAGAGTGGAGCGCTGGACCTTCGGCTTTGGCGAGCTGCTCAGTGATCCCCGTGGTCGGGCAGATTTCCGACTCTTCTTGAAGAAGGAGTTCAGTGGTACGTGGGAGACGGGGGAATGAGATGCAGTTTTACAGAATAAGAGAGCTTCCATACTGACATTACCTTTGGTTTGTCTTTCCTGTTGCTAAAAAGGAGAAAATCTGGCCTTCTGGGAAACTTGTGAAGACTTGAAGTGGGGTGCTGCAGCAACTATGAAGGAAAAAGCCCAGCAGATTTACAAGTGAGATTTGCTAGTAAACTGAAGTAAAATATGGAGCTGAAAGCTTCAGCTTTATAAGGCTCAACATGCTTGTTGAAACATATGATGGACTGTCAACCAAAAACAGTCTCTGAAGAATAGCCAGCTGCTTGGCCTGCCAATAAACTGTGCTGTGTTTATACTAGCTCCACTTCAGTTATAACTACTTCTCATAGTTTGCAGGGAAATAATATCCTTCTGCATTCAATGGAAGGCATGTTTTCTTTCAAAAAATATCTTTGTACTAAATTTGCTGTGTGTGAATGCAGGACCTTTCTGGCCCCTGGAGCACCACGCTGGATCAACATTGATGGCAAGACCATGGAAATCACCGTAAAAGGCCTGGTGCACCCACATCGCTACGTGCTGGATGCCGCCCAGACGCACATCTACATGCTCATGAAGAAGGTCAGGCCTTTAGGTTCACTCACACCAGATATCACACCAGAAATATATCCATTTCAGTTAGAGCCAACAGGATGTCTTTGATTACAGGATTCGTTTGGTCGATACATGAAGTCTCCAGTATTCAAGGAAACACAGAGAAAGGCTATTTGTCCTGAGGCCCACAGATTCACGTAAGGTTCATTATGTCGTCTTGCTCATAGCATTAGGTCACTAGATTGGAACTACTAGAGTGATGACTGTGTACCCTCTAAGTGCGTGTGCAGGGGGATGGTCAATAGTCTGTGAGTGAGTGTACTGGGGGATGGTCAGTAGTCTGTGAGTGAGTGTGCTGGGGGATGGTCAGTAGTCTGTGAGTGAGTGTGCTGGGGGATGGTCTGTACTCTGAGTGAGTGTGCTGGGGGATGATCTGTACTCTTTGAGTAGGTGGTGGGGGATGGTCTATACTCTGTGAGTGAGTGTGCTGGGGGATGGTCTGTACTCTATGAGTAGGTGTGCTGGGGGATGATCTGTACTCTTTGAGTAGGTGGTGGGGATGGTCTATACTCTGTGAGTGAGTGTGCTGGGGATGGTCTGTACTCTATGAGTAGGTGTGCTGGGGGATGATCTGTACTCTTTGAGTAGGTGGTGGGGGATGGTCTATACTCTGTGAGTGAGTGTGCTGGGGGATGGTCTGTACTCTGTGAGTAGGTGTGCTGGGGGATGGTCTGTACTCTTTGAGTAGGTGGTGGGGGATGGTCAGTACTCTGTGAGTGTGTGTGCTGGGAATGCGCATAGTAGTCTGTGAGTTAGTGTGCTGGGGGATGGTCAGTAGTCTGTGAGTTAGTGTGCTGGGGGATGGTCAGTAGTCTGTGAGTTAGTGTGCTGAGAGATGGTCAGTAGTCTGTGAGTTAGTGTGCTGGGGGATGGTCAGTAGTCTGTGAGTAGGTAGTGGGGGATGGTCTATACTCTGTGAGTGAGTGTGCTGGGGGATGGTCAGTAGTCTGTGAGTTAGTGTGCTGAGAGATGGTCAGTAGCCTGTGAGTGAGTGTGCTGGGGGATGGTCTGTACTCTGTGAGTAGGTGGTGGGGGATGGTCAGTAGTCTGTGAGTTAGTGTGCTGGGGGATGGTCAGTAGTCTGTGAGTTGGTGTGCTGAGAGATGGTCAGTAGTCTGTGAGTAGGTGGTGGGGGATGGTCTGTACTCTGTGTTGTGTTTGTTCTGTAGTGATGCGCAGCTGGAACAGAACGCGAGGAAGCGCACCAGGAAGGCCAGTCTCAGCCCACTCATCGTGCGGCAGCAGGAGCAGGAGGAGAAGGCCAGGCTGGCTGCCAGTGGGCCTGTGGACATAACTCAGGTCATGAGCAAACTGGACCGTCGAAACATGCTCAAGGAGGGGGAGAAAAAATAGGCCACAGCTGCTGCAGGGAAGGGTGATAGGTTTGAAGAAAGCAGCACCGACCTGGCTATTGGTGTTGTGAAGGGAAACATCCTGTCAAAACCATTTTACCCACCCTTACCTATTATTTTGTCATCACTCTTCCATTTCATAAAAATCGAGACAGCTGCTCTGAGCATTTCAGAAATCTGAATATGAATGAGGGTTCATAACTAGGGTGTTTACATGTAAGTGACATGTCCTGATGCTTCGCCAATGAGGAAAGGAAAAGCAAAAGCAATGAAGGGGAAAATGAGGGCATATAGACACAGAGTGATTGTATTCCCCAAGTTCTGAGACCAAAGGGCAGGAAACCTTTTTTACATCCGAACCAAACTGTGTTAGCGCTGGACAGTGAAATTAATAATTGATGTCATTATTCCTGCTCTTAAAGAAGATATGGGTGTAATGTAGGTACACCGAAACAACAGGTTAATATATCTTGCAGACAATTCAACATTCAACTTTCTCAGGCCATGTACGTTCATGATGACAACATTATTACTGTTGTATTTTTACTTAACAATATTTGAAATTATTTTAATAACCACACAACATCATTTTGAACAATGTTGTTTTCTGTAGTAAAAATATTTTAGTTTACTACTGATTCTGTTTGGTGTAATGCCTAGAATTTTAAGATAAGTATTTTGTATAGACCTTGAATTCAGACCTTTCTGTGATTAAAGAAGGAGCTAAAAATTCAGATGCATTACTGAGAACATTTCATAGTTTTTACCAGAAATAAAGTATTTATTGCAGTATGTCATGTTTTTAACTGTAAAGTTTACATGTAATAGATTGCTTCAAGAGCCAAAGTGAATATGCAGTGTACACAAACTGTATGTGAGAGTGGCACAATGGGAATTTACAAGGCAAAGACAGGATGTCTGGACACAAGTATCTGCCCATTCCAAAAAGATTGGAATATAAAAAATTTGGAATAATATCCAGGAGCCGTTATGAAATTAATTTAATCCATTATTTTTGGGGGTTTGTTTATTTGCCATTTGTTGCATCTTTCTGTCTGTCAGGCCATGGCTGATTTCCCTCGCTGTTTGGTACTTATTACAGTGATTTAGGACTGGAATGGGACATTCCAGGCCTTGACAGTTATACATTTATTTTAAAAATATGAACATATTAGGGTAATTACTTTGCGAAATGGCATGAAAGTACTGGAGTGAAACATTTTAAAATAAAATATGCAGTATTATTTATTTAGTTAAATCCAAATTGCCTGTTTTTCTATCATGAGCTAAGACATCAGCAAATACCAAGCATAAATGCTGATGTATTAATGATAAATATAAAGGTTCAGTATTTTCAGACACAAATGATTAAAATCAAATTTTATCTGACTTATATTGATGATCTATCTACTAAATCAAAGGGATTGGTCTGGCCTGTTTTTTTTCATTCTATGACAAATTCATGCTCTCTATTGCATGCTCCCTGTCAAACTGGCTTTGCATCTTCATCTGTATGATGGTGTACAGTACGTAATATGCTTGACATCATTTTTACATTTACCATGTATTTTCCCCCATTCTGTTTGTCAGTGTGTGTATATGTTGTGAGGTGTGTGACTATTCATCCAATAAAGTCCTCAACATCTTAAGAATTCATTTGTTTCTCCTGTTTTTTCTGTTTCATGGTTATATGCCACGTGTAGTATGTCATATTGAGTTATATTCTTATTGTTTAATATCAGGGTTCATATTCACAGTTCTTCACTTTAAGTTCTTCATCTACACAATTATGCTAATGGACATCTGGCAATTGGAGATGGGGTTGATTACTCATTAACTCAAGACAAATAACATTCAGGTTTTGCACTATATATTATTCCTTGTAAAATATTGTTCTTTCTATGCTTTTTGCCTATTAGTGGAAACAATACATTAAAAATAAAATGGATGAAACTGAAGTTTAGAATGGCACACTCTGTAAATAGAGACAATGATTTAATGTGTGTGTGTATGGAGGCTGTGGTTGAGTGTGTGTAAATCTCTGAGGGTGAACTGTGCTCACCTGTGTCCTGTCTCGAACCTGCTCTGCTCTGTCCTGCAGCTGTGTAAGTTCACTGCCCCCGTGCCACACCTGGCGGTGTACACCGGAATCTGCGAGACTCAGCAGGGGAGGGAGCTCCTGCCCCCCTCCCCAGGGTTCATCACGCTGCCCAACAGCGCCGCCTGCCCCTCCCCCATCAGCGTGGCCATCGACAGCACGCCCGCCTCCGAGAGGAAGTTCGAGTGCCACGGGGGCTCCGCCTCCGCCCCCTTCCCCTCCATCGCCGAGAGCGCCGAGGTGTCGGTGGAGTCCAACTCCAGCGCGGTGATGCGGGGCGCGGAGGAGCCGCGGCCGGCGACGCCCAAGTCCCGCATGACGCTGTCGCTCAGCCGCTTCCTGAGGAGGGGCTGCGGCAGCTCGTCCGTGTTCGCCAGCCTCTCGCCCAAGTGCCCCAACGCCGCGGGCAGCCGCGTCCAGCCCCTCGGCCACGATCCCCACTCTCAGCCCCAGCCCAAGAGGATCGCCAAGTGAGTCTAGTGGCCTGAGGCTGCGCAGCATGACAGGGGCCTCCTGGGCAATGTTAGTGTTCTGCAGTTTTAATCTAAGGGACAGCATGCCCCTTTGTGGGTGAGTCATATTAAATACTGTATTACATGTAGAGACTAATGTAGACTAAATGTGCTCCTATATGCACCAGATATACCTCTGTACACTATTGCAGGCTCCCGAATGACAATGATAGACAATTGAATAATTTAGTCCAAAATGTAACGGTAAATGTCGATGTAATTGTAATTTGTTTTTTTAGTCAACAAATGTGTGCTTAACTGGGGACACAATTACTGAATTCTTATCTCTCCCTCTGCTAGCTTTTTTCAGATCAAAGTAGACATCCCCCCAGAGTGCCGGATCTACCCCATTGACTCTGAGGATGAGGAGGAGGAGTGTCCAAATGTAGCCACAGGTGCCGTGAAAGAGATTATCTGTCCCTGGGAGACCGTGACCAAACAAGGCCAGGCAGGATGATCCCTTAAATGGGCAGTAGGCGGCACTAAAAGAAAAGGTAAAATGTGAGGGGAGAGCTGTGCTTATTGTGGTTAACCTGACAGATCTCGATTTCAACTCACACAAAGTATAATGGCACCACAAAGATTATGGATGTTAAATAGAAGTAGTAAAACTCTTTCATTATGTTTTATACTAGTCTAACAGTATTGCCTAATCTGTGCCTGTTTTCTCTTTTATAAATGAAAGAAATCATAACCACGCAGAAGTATTTTCCAGAAAACATTTTCAGTCTCTATTACCATTAGTTGCCTGTTGATTACTGGGAGTTTACATGGAACATTTATGTAGTGAAAGTGTGACTTCATACACTGAATAGAAGGTTTCTTCCTACTAGATACAGTGGTAGCATAAATTAAGATTTTGTAAATGGCTTGTTTACTGTTTTTATATGGTTATCTTAGACCCCTGCCGAGTAACTACAAGAGTAAAGTGATATTTTTAAATAAATGTATTTCATATGAGATGACTCAAACATGAAATATTCCGCATACTGTCAGAATGTAAAACCTTTAAAATGTTTACAGAGTAAAGAATGTGAAAATGTTATTATTTAAACAGTCATACATTCCTGATATTGGACTTGTGAAAGTGCCTCAATAAACCATTAAAATGTGGTGTGTGAAACCTGTTCAACCTGTATCAGCAAGAATGGGTGAAGTGTCACATTCTAGTATGTATCTGGAATTGTAAAAGATTCTCACTTAACACATCATTAAGTAAAGTATTGACCAGTCTGACTTCTATCACTTTAGTAATATCATGTCCACTGTAATTATTCCAAACAAAGCTGCTTAATTTAGCATAAAGACAATTGACAAAAGTCAATATCATTTGAAAAACCTGCCAGTGGAACAGTGGAAAATATGGTTAAAGCCCTGTACTGACTGGTTACTACATTGCTGAGTAAATGCTGCTGGAATGTTCCTGTAGTTATGATTTGCTGAATCTCAGCTCAACAGAAATTTTTCTATTGGGATCAGTCCAGCTTATTCACATGATGAAACTGTCATATATTTGTAAATCTGTGGTGTTATTTAATATGGGGTGAAAATAGAGAATGACAACTTTCTGTTAATTTAATACTTCATCTTGTAACACTAATGATCACAGCCTGATATTCCCACTGCATACCTCTAGATGGCAATCTTATGTTATGATTCAACAGTTTTAACCAATACTTTTACAAGCTGGGGATAATGCTCAGTTTTAAAGTTTTATTTGTTTGCTTTTTTGAAATGAAAGATGATTAGAAGCATCTTCAGTGATTGTTTCCCTAAAAAACAGAAGTTTGTCTGAAAGGACAATAACAGGTAATGCAGTTTAATTTAAATGAAAGACTATTAAATTTAAAAGCATGGGATTAATTGTGAGAATCCTGAGATTCCATGGATGATCAGTGGAATTTTACATGCTTAATTACATGACACAGATGCTTGGGTGCTGCTACAAAAGGTTAGTCTTATGAAACTGTAAAATTATAAAATCCCTGAAACATGCCATCAGTAAATTTGGATGCACTGTAATTGCCAATCTACTCTGTTGAGTATTGTTTGAGCATGCAAGAATAAGAGTTACCTCATGAAACTCTTGCCAATGAAATTCAGAACTTTTGTTGTCATTTTGTGGAGTGTCTAAATCAGGTGCAGCTGGATGGCTTTCAGGATTTGGCTAATATATGCTTATTTACCTTATACTTATTTAGAAATATTAATTTAGTAAGGGTTACTTTGTTTATTTTTGAGTTTGTTATTCAGTATAATCCACTGCTTTCCAGAGCAAAGAGGAGAACATGTTCCTATCAAGGTGCCTGCCTCCAGCTGAGGTTAAATTCCAGGAAACAAGTAGGTCATCATGAAAGATGTCTAGTTAGAGGGGAGCATCAGGCAATGTAAGAGTCTTTGATTTGTCAGCGTGATTAATCTGCCATTATTGTCTATAAACAGGTTCATAGATCAAGATCATAGATTGGGTCTGTGCATATGATTTTGCAGAAGGGCAGAGATTGTTTTGCGGAACAGCAGTGTGTGTTCGCTGAAGACCATCGTGTGACTGCAGGAAAACAGTGTGTGTTCGCAAAAGTCTGAGTTGAAGTTTGGTCTTACCCTGGTGGGCCCTATTTGCAGGCTCACAGCCAGGGGGCTGAGACGCAGAGGGAGCATGTGGAAGCACCAGGCTCTTCCTGGAGGTGATTGAGGCCTGCATGGCAGCTGCCCCTGCGCTTTCTGAAAAATACGGGGGCAGAGTGACGGGCGCTTGACAGATGAATGATAAGGACATGCCCTGGCGCGGGGCTCAGACAAGAATTGGACTGTCAGACCCTAAGAAAACGCACCCATCCTCCCAAAAACAGAACTCCTACCCACAAGGGAGACAAGACAAATCACTGCATTAAATTGATAATAGAACTTCAGAGAGAGTGAGCGAGCGAGCGAGCGAGCGAGAGAGAGAGAGAGAGAGAGAGAGAGATTAGCCAATTTGCATGTCTTGTAACGGCATTGAAATCGGAATGGCAAAGGTCATCTGTGGTTGGAACTGTCAGGCTGAGCTACGAGCATCACAGACACAGGTCCATTATTGATTGGAGAAAATGCACATGAGTTCCCTGTCCCTCACGCAGTCCATCACATAACCCTGCCCTGCCCCTCTGCCGCCTGTCCACTCCCACTGCGATAAATCAGGGTCCAGGGCAGCCTCAACGCTGCCCCTGGCTGTGGTAATAATCACTGCAGGTTACCTCCACTGACCTAATGGGAGAACCTTCACTGATGAGCAAGGACAGTGTGCACATTAACACATTAACTTTCCAGACAGGCCCACAAATCCATGTACATGCTGAAATCGGCCAGTTACCTTCTCCCCTAATTACAAACCAATGTCATGGACGCTACGTTGAGGCAGCCTGAGAGTGGCCTCTTCAGGGTAGGCAATTATGTTTTCACTGTAAAAAAATGTGAGATAAATGATGAATCACAAAGTGGCACAGTAAGATTCATTCATTGATGAAAGGAGATCCAATTATTTTTAGGAGAAGAGTGACTCTTCCAGTGATGCATGGTTTTTGCTGAAATTAGAAAGCAATAGCAGTGAGATACAGATCAGTGAAACATAGCACCATAATTCTAATACATTTCCCATAAATTTGTTCCAATATTTAATATTTCGGCAGAGAAGCCTTGGGGATTACAGACACAAGCTGACTCATTGTGATGTGACATTTGAGTTGACAATGGCTGAAGGTAGTCGGAGTGGTGTAACATAGCTTTGCTATTTAGCAATGTTTCTGTCTGATCTTTATCCTATCCAATTCACCGGAAACAGATTATACTATACTTACATTGAGCGAGTGAGTTAACCTTCTTGGTTTCAATTTCAGGTTATTGCTTATTTCAATCACCTGCACACTTTGTTCCCAAGTTGGTTGTAATTTACCTGAAACTGAAACAGAATGACCACCCAAGAGAGGTATTTCACTGGCTATGCTGAGTGCCATCATAAATATCAACCCAATTGAACAAGAGATCAAGGTTGTGACCAATAAAGTTTGGTTACAGGGTCTAAAATGGCTACAGGGTCCTCTGTCCCTTCAGCTGAGCACTGACAAACAACTCTGATGGTGATTAAAAACGTATGTGATTCTATTAGAATGAAATACACATTTTGAAGCAAATGCTCAATACTGCCATTCCCTTAATTCCTTTACAATGCTTGTCTGAAAAGCATAGATGCAGCATGATTCTGTGGTCTATCCCTTTCGTTGGTTTATTTGTTCTTTCACAGTCAATGCCACAGCCATCACATGATAAATCCTCATAAATGGCAAGAGAGCATTGTGGCCTGTAGCATATTACTTTGAGTATTGATTAACAAAAAAAGTGCAATATATACTAATCGCCATGACACTGACATGCACAGCCTCAAAAGTACCACGTGGCTTCATATAAAATGAATGTGATGGCCGGTTTGTTGCGGGCTGATGGTGGCACTTGTAGATGATTAAATGTGATGCACCTGACTGTGGAACGGAGGAGGCTCAGAAAAGCAGACCCCACAGGTGTGTCTGGAAGTGTGGATGTGAGATTCATTAGCTAACCAGTTGGCCATCTGGCTCGTAAAGTGCTGTTCAGGAGGGCAGATTTCCTTCGAGCCGGATTTAATTAATCAATGAGAGAGAGAGAGAGAGAGGATACCAGTGCACATTTTTATATCCATTTCCATTTCACTGTATTTCACTAAAGGTTGTCCAATGATCTTAGATGGATGAAAGTTGTTTCATGCATTCATCACATTTGAAAACATGATGGGGAATTTTCATTAATAATACTAACTGTCTTAGAGTGCAGGGTGCAACAGTCCCTTGTATATTGATATATACATTTTTTAAATAGCAAAAATGCATTTACTTGACAGTAAACTAAGTCAACATCAGATGAATCTGAAATGAGTTAGCATGCTTCAAAGCCAACACTTTGCAGTTAACATGTAAACACATGTCTACTGTTATAACATTTACTTTCAGCATAAACAGCTGATTATTTCATCAACGGTTCTTCAGGGCCTTGCTTGGAAGGCAGCTTCTGGCTGCTATATGCAAAACAAACCTGTCAAAACACACTGGAAGGCTTAGCATATATGTTTTAGAAAGACCTGTGTTACAATACACAACCGAAGTACTCACACCGAAGGACTCCTGCACTCAACATCCCACTGACTGCTGTTTTAGATTAGCAACTTTTGCATGTTATCTTGTGGAGCTTGTGGGAGGGGTACTATAAACGGATGTGAAACAATCACTTCTTAAATGCAGCTGGAGGTTTCATGCTTACCATTTTCATTTTTGAGAGTGGACTGGGAAAGCATATGGAGAACAGTGACAGCAAGCCAGCCTGCCGTGTCAGGGCAGTAGTGGGATAAGCATTCTGAAGGGCAGGAAAAAAAAAATCTTGTTCTCTTGGTCCCCTCCCCCTTTCTTGCTGAGAGGTTGCTGCTCCTGCACACTTTCTCGTTCCCCCCTCTTGATCTGAGCTGTGGCACATGATGGGTCAGCTCACAGCCAATGACCTGCGCCCAGAGCACCTCCTCCACTCCTCCGGGCAGGAAATAAGTCTGCCCTACGCTGTGCTGACTTGGCTGTAATCACATCTCATCCCCTCTCGCAGGTTTTTAATCTATTGCGGGGCCTGCAATAAAACAGCAAAGCCACAGACGCACACACACACACAGACACACACACACAAGTACGCACTCACATGTATGTCGCTACATACGCACACGTATATACACGAAACCAAACAACACCTAATATGAATTATTAAATGGCTATTGATCAGGATTTTCGTGAGAGAAATGAGCAGGACCACGTCACAGGCTTTAGCTACCGTCTCATCCCCCAACTGGAGTAAAGATAAGAATTCTAAACCTTTCATCGATTATACAATTTGGCTACTGAAAAAAACTCTAAAAGGAGTGAGTACAGGAATTTGACATTGTCTCAGAGGTTGTGGATACATGACAGACAAAAGCTAATGGACGATGCTGCAGTGGCCAAAAGGAGCACTTCCTTATATGTTTTGCAATGATTTAAAAATTTTTTTAAATCATATTCATATATTACATTATCATGTCTGGGACAATGGAGTAAGGATTTTATTAAGGTGAGCAACTAAGATACAGTATGCTAAAATTTAATTTTGGCCCACTGAAATCCTCCCATCCCTGGTGACACTAGGCTAGAGCAAATATTCATTGTCCTGCAGAGCTGCCATCTATAGTCAGCACTGAAAGGCCCTGGAATCAATACCATTTTCCTGTACCTTTTCCAGAACTTGCTTAGAACAATATACATTTGTGGGCAACAATTATATTATAATATTACTTAACAGTCAAATGGGAATTTTACTGGAATTTTCACTAGTGTTCTTTGAATAAATGTCAAAGACATGCTTATTTACAAGTTTTTCATAGAACTAATGAAACGTCTACAAAATGTTTTAGCAGACACTTATTTTCTACTTACGCAGACATTTTGATGTGTTTGACCCTTGTGCTATTAATCTTTACAATGACTTTTGTTGTTGATATTGCTGTAATCTTTATTTTCATAATCATCATCAAAAACATAATCAAAATACACAGTGACAAATCTTGAACTACTTTATGAGCTGGCTTCGTCTGCAGCCACATCTGCAGAGTGCTTCACTTAATCAAATATCTCCACGAAAAAAAACCATCTGTGTGGCTTAATATGATTTTTCTTTAATAAGTATAACAACAGACAACATTCATGCCCCTAAATTGTATGCTATTGAAATTCAGCCACCTTTTATGAACCTATTAAGAAATTAATAACAACAAAAACAAAAATGAGAGAAAGCTCCTCTCTATAAATGGAAACAAAAGTGCTTGTCTCAACAGAAAACCTCAGGTAGTGACAATTTGTGTGATGAAGGGAGCGTGAAGCTGATGACCCGGTGCGGACTTTATGGATGACAGTGGCCTGATGGGTAATTAGGTGCTCTCAGCTTCATGCACCAGAACTTCTGAGCTTGGCACGGACTTGCCTCTCATTAATCCATTGGAAAAAATGAATAATAAGAAAAAAAGTCTGCTGACATAAAACAAAACAACACACAAAGTCAATGTCATTGAGAATGGTGTAGCATGGATTTGGCATAGAGCCGTTTCGTCCATTCATTTATAATTTAAAGGACACCACTGGAGACTTTTCAGTCCATCTTAGGCGAACTGAGGGTCCTTTCTGGTATGTTTCTCCTTCACTGCAGACTATATAATACTAAAGGTGAGGAGATCATACGCCTTTGGCCCAGCACACACTGCCGGGTGAAATGAAAGGGCAAGTAGTGGTAATTTTCTGAAGAGTGAAAAGTGGGTTTTGATGGAAATCACAAGCCCATGTTAAAAGATCACCACATGGGCCACCAACTTGGTGAATGCTTTGTATTTTCTATGTGTGCTTGCTTTATTCAACCACACTCTTGAGGTGCAGTTTTACCCTACACACTTGCTATTGATCCAAATCTCCCAACTTCAGTTATATATTGAATTATAATTGGGCTGAGTTGTTTTATGGGTCAACCACAGTTCCCTCATGGACTGAAGAGTTGAAAGCACAAGGAAAGCTTAAACTAGCAAGATGGAGTTGGCAGGGATTCTAGACCAGGAGTGTGGAGCAAAAATTTAATTTTCCATTCCCCAGCTACCAACTATGGCTGGCATGCACTGAGTGCCCTGAACCTCTCCAGTACCTTTCTTTTGGCCCTCTCTTGATGAAGGCCAAGAGGAACAAGATTAGAGCTGGCATTGTCCCCCTTTCCCTCTCCAGGATTGGGCTGTGGCTTTGCTCAAGCTGTCTGTTGTCCGAACATTGAGGAGAAGTCAAGGGAATTCGGTGCTAGTAGGTTATGATATTTAAAAATACTGTAAATATTTGTAAAACCTTATCCAGTGCAATTATGTAGTTAACAGCATAGCATATACAGAAATGGAGACAAAAGTTAGTAAGAACGTTTTTATAAACTATTTTGGGTGCATGACGTTTCAGTGGAGTGTTTTCTCTGTGGATCCGAGGGAATCTATGCCACATGTAAACCTTTTCTACTGTACAGTATATGAGAAAGTAGTCAACATGTTTGAGTGGAAACCACAGCTGCTGTGTTTTGTGCCTAGAATCCCTACAAATGCATTTTAATTACATTTTGCCAGGGATTTCAAATTGTTTCCAGATCTGAATAAGCAACCCAATTACAATTAAGTTTACTTTTATTTTGCTGGCCTTTGGGGGACATTGACATGTAACTGAATTAAAAGACCAAGCATGCAAATGCTTCATTTGGTCTCAACAAGCATATCATTTTAGATTAATGCTAAATCTCTATCAGTGTCATCAGAACCATAGCAAATCATGTTACAGAGTACTGTTTAGCATATCAGGTCGGCATAAATGGATACTTCAGGGGGTTACTTCAGGGGGAGGCTGTAGTGAAGTTCAGAATCTGCTGTCAGACCATACCTATACACCTGCTCCCCTTGACCCTTTGCATTTGTGTGAGAGCAGTGGGTCTGAAGAGACGTTACAGTATGGGAGCTCTGTTAGAGATCATTAGACCAACTGCAAATGTAGTCGGCTACATCAGAATAAAGCTTGGGTCAATAAAATCTTTGAGCAATCATACATTAGGTCTCCTCCTGACCCAAAGCCCCTCTATAGGCAAAGCCTGCTTTATGCAAAGAGTGGTATGGGATTCTGATGTCGACTGACGAGCGATTCACTAGGAATGAAATGTGGCACTTTTGCGTCATTGTTGCATCTGTGGAGTCTTATTCTCTTTCCCGCTCTTATGTGTCAGAAAAACCAGGTTGCTTGATTCAAACCTCAGCCTTTCTCCAAAAAGACTTTTCTGCAAAAATATATAAAATGAAACTAGGAAATCACAAAATGGCAGGTGTTTATCTGCTGGGGTTGTGATGAATATATTTTTTTTCCTGAGGCACCACTCTGAGCTGAAAAGTGTTCAATGCATAAGAACAGGTCTGAGACCCAACTTAATTGATCTGGCTGGCAAAGAAAAATGCCATCATTGTCAATATCTCCCAAAGCAGCACCAGGCAGACCTGTGTAGCTTGGCAGCACTTACGGTCTCAGCTGCAATTAAGTCAGACTAATGGGTTGTGCGTGCGTGTGTGTGTGTGTGTGTGTGTGTGTGGGTGGGCATGTTGTCGGGATGCTGAATGGCACATGTAAAGGCACTCTATTTTTAAAATGGCCTAAAATACAGAGGTACTATTTTCAGCTTTCTTTTTGGTACTATGAGAGCCTGTAAACCTATTACATTTAGAGGTAGGATATGCCACTCTACCTGCATCTGAGCGTTCTCTTTAAATGATAATCTTGGTGAAACAGGAGAAGCAAATGGGTAAAAATGGACATTAAAGTTGTAAGCCTTGTGTGTTTTAGCCAGAAGTTGTCTTAAATATATTAAAGACTTCTACAAAACTGTCTCCGATTCCAAAAGCCCTGGTGTGCAAGTCCAATTTTTTAATGCAACCAGAATTAATAAGTAGAGCCTTCATACATTCAGAGGTCAATCACAGAGATTTCAGATTGTAAGGTAGGCTGCTGCTGGTCAATTCTAAAGCTATAAATGTATTTGTCTGCTCTCATTGGAATGGCTGAATTTGAATACCCTTTTTCTGCACTTGTCATTTATGACCAAATTCAGAGGAAGGATCTGTTCTGAAATAAAAGTTGTTATATGAGTCACACATTCATTTTTTTGTATAAATTAATGGAAGCATTACAATTCATGAATACCAAGAAACTGATAAGGAGTAGTGCCACCATTCACCATCAGAACAGCTTCAGTCCTTGGAATTCTGTCAATCAAGTTCTGAACTGTGTGTAGCAGGAAATTGGACCTTCAAGACTCCAGTCTCCAGTCCTTTGAAGGATGAAGGAGGTGGAAATCTACTTTGTACTCTGCACTCAAGAACCTACCATAAAGGCTTAATGATGTTTAGATCTGCTGATTGTGCATGCCATGGAAGGAGCTTGTTTTATGAAACCACTCTTGTTTTGCAGTGTGTATGGGATGTTATCATCTTGGAATATGGGTACATTCTAAGAGAACAATGTTTTCCCCTTATGGCTGTAATACAACCATGCAGAGGAATCATCAGATCCAATGATTCCCATGAGATGATTTGGAAATGTCCATATCAAAGTTCTGAGTTCTGATTTTTAGACCTGTTTTACAGCTGACTCACTGCAAACTGGGATTCAACTCAATATGACTCACCTAGGTATCTGCTTTTGTAATTGTCATTTAGTAGCTTCAAAATGAAATGCCTTTTTTCATGTCCTGTTCCCATTATTTTGTCCAACCCCTGTATATGCACATAAACATTATTTACATATTTTGCATAAGCACCACATTTACACTGAGTCAGACAGAGTCAGAACGCAGCCCGCAGCAGATTACATTATACGTCAGCATAGCCTGTCCCTGAGGAGCCCTGCAGAGCCCCATGGGCTCTGAACATGCGCGACTCCTCATCCTCAGACCTGCCTGCTCCTCAGAGCCCCTCCCCAACCTTGCTATCATCGACTGCCAGTACTCTCGAGGCACATTCATCCCTGGTGTCAGCGGCAGGATCCTACGGATGTGCTCGCGCCTCCCTCCTCAGAGGTTGGGGTAATCAATGGCTTAGTGCTCCCGCCTGTGACCCGTGTGCAGCCTGCCATGAACGAAAGTCACACGCCCGGCTAACGGCAACCCTCTGCACTACTGTAAATACAGATGATGGGTGGAAGAGGGGTGTCAGCTGATACTTGGGGACAGTGTGAAAGTCTCACCCTGTGATCCTCACACCAGTCACTGAAGAGGAAAAGTGTGAGGGACTAGGGCAAGGCTCAACATAGAAAAGCATAAGCTGTTTGTGCAGACCTGCATCTAGCGCTTAGATTATAAGTCTGGGTAGATCACAACTCCCTTTTGGAGAAGGTCGGTGAGGGTGCTTTGGACAGTCCAAGGATAAAAGCAGGGATAAACTGTTAACGGGGGCGTGGCATGCTGGCTGGAAGAGGGGCTTAAAAAGAGAACCCCCCCTTCATCAACACAGGAATTACGTAAAGGGTAGTAAAAAATATATTTAATAATCAAAGCTGTCCTGCATCTTAAGCTGTGGAGGTGAATGCTGAAAAGCTGGATAGAAAGAAGGATGTCTTGGAAAAATATATTGTCAAAGTCACTGAGAAAAATGATGTTTACAGACCTGTAGCAGATGTCTGACACCCCACCGCATCAATTAACACACTCCCTGACATCCTAACATGCAATTATCTGCTGCCTTAGCTCCATCTGTTTGCTTTATTGATTGCTTATTGATTTTACTTACAGCAACTTTACAAGAGGCTGATCAGTAAATGTTAAGTAGATGGCTAAATCTTGAGAAAGAGGGTAAATGTATCTTATGGATGTGGCATGAAAGCTCTGTCTGATAAATAAAACCATCCTGGTGAGCACAAGCCCAAATCTAGACCGAATCTAAACATCTAGAGGGGTAGAAATCTAGGTTGAGAGATGTTATGATATAAACGGACTAGGTTAGCTCCAATTTAGCTCAGGTTTTACCCGGAAATAGCCTGGCTATGTCCTAGTTATTTAAAAAACTTTCACTATTCAACCAAATGTTTGGTGAAAACCCAGCTAAATTTGTGTGGAAAGTGATAAGTTTTCTAGCCAACTGGGGCATAGCCAGGCGATATCCAGGTAAAACTTGAGCTATATTGGAGCTAACCTAGTCTGTTTATGTCAAAACATCTTTCAGCCTAGCTTTACATCCCTCTAGATGTGTAGATTTGGTCTAGATTTGGACTTGTGCCCACTGGGATTTTAGCTAGTTCTTGAATAAAAACAGGCTTGGCTGCTTCTTGAAAAACTCAGGTATGCATACTGTAAAAATAAGTGTGTCAAATTAGCATAATTTTGTGAGAATTTTTGGACTTTAACTTTAAAGTTAACAAGCCATAGTTACTCTATTGTGACTGTACAAAAAGATCTATGGCAAAATAAGCTTTCACATAAGAGATGTTCGGAGGAATGGGTCAATAACAACTGCTTTCATTTCCAACTCTCTCAATGTTCACTTGCTAATTGAACTGAGGTAGCTTTATTGACCTGGGAATAGTGAATTAATGTGGGGACAGGGTTGAGAAGGATGACAGCAGTGACAGCAGTGGGAAGGATGCATGAGAATATGACCCTATCTGAGTATTACTTTCACACACAGACACACAGACACACATCCACACACACGCGGGAAAAAAGTACATTTTTTAACAAAATACAGGCGTCTTGGATGACAAAAACATTGCAGTCAATTTTTTTTCCAGGAATATTTTTTTATTTTATTTTAATGTCCCTTGTAGTGTAGGTTTCAACAGAAAACTGTGCGCAGAAATTAAGACCAGAGACTCATGTCCCCTGCACCGGGACAAAACACATTTCTGGGTATTAGGAGGACATAGGATACTATGTGCTGTTTCATGGGTAGAAACTATAGCAGACCTGTTTAAAGGCATTTTCCCTGGCTTTGCATCACACAAAATGATGAATATGAGGTTGAATTGAGGGTATTTACATCCATATTGTGTGATCTCCTGGATGTAGGCATAGATGTGTCAAAGACTACCATAAAGAGAAGACTACACTAGCATACCCTCCGAGAATTTACTGCAAGATGCAAACCACTAGTATATCTCAAGAATAGAATAAGAGTTTGAGTATGCTAACAAGTACATAACAAACTGTAGAGTTCTAGAACAAAATCTTATGGACAGCTGAGATGAGTAGGCTATTAACCTATATCAATGTGGTGGAAAGATGAAAGAGTGGAGAAAGCAAGAAACTGTTCGAACCAAAGCACCTCCTCCCCCCATCTATGAAATGAGAGAGAGAGAGAGAGAGAGAGAGAGAGAGAGGCTAAACATGACTCTTAATTTATCCATATTTTATGCTGCTCTTAATTATTAACCAGTCAATCATCCAACCATTAAGGGAAGGCAAGGATCCCTTATGCTTAATGTCGTTTTCAGGTGTCTGTGATCAACTCAATTTTTTATCGAATGGACACAAAGATGACTCTGCAGGGCTTGGGGGCATCTTCAACTTCAGCCTCTTCCAGTGATACCAAACAATTATACTACTTCTTACATTAATACTCTATACTCAATGAATGCATTAACAATTAATTTTGATCAAAGGGAGTGTGCATTGGCTAAAACAGCCATACAAATGTAGGAGGGAAAGGCTGCAAGTGAAGGCCTTTTGGTTTTTGTTGTGCCTTTTTGCCTGCCTTTTTACTGTGGCGTGTTTTGTCTGTTTTTCTTATTTCATGTTTGGTGGAGGTTTTTTGGTGTTTTTCCATTGTTGGTCTTAATAAAAGATGGCGAACCAATCCTCCTGGGTTTTCTTTCTGTCTGTTCACCACGTGAAGCAGAGCGCAACCCCTCCGCCACCCCATCCCCTCTCACCCCCCCACCCCCCACCCATGCATGCATCACAGTAGATTGATCTATACACATGGGTTACTGCTCGAGTTCAAATTAGTTTGGTCGCGACAAATGTGCCTGTTTATCATATATACCCAAAATTATTAACTGTGTGGAATATTTGAACCCATAATACATTATTAGTAAGTTCTATTGTTAGCCATTGAAATTGGTTTTAAAACAAAAAATAATTATTTACTTTATCAAGCACAATGACATTTTCAATTTGTTTCTTTTTTTCTTGAAGGATATTTTATTCATTTTTAAAAAACAGCAGAGATTCTAAAGTTGGAGTCAGGTAAACAGATTACTTGGACAAAGGCTCACTTTAAAACAGCTCCTGCCCCCAGGATGAAAATCACAGAATTCAAGCCATGCCTTTTCATTTAATTGTGTTTTTCATTTCAGAGTAAAAGTCTGAGCTTTATAAGCATAATGTGGATCCCTATTACCATAAGGCTGGTCTGATCAAAGCATAAAAACCTTAAGACTTGGGTGATTTCATTGTATTTTCCTTCAAAGTGTCTAAGCATGTCTGATTTAATCAAGGGGATAGTATCAAAGCTAGCTGGCTATTAAAACTTTCACACTTTTGAACAGAGTTGGCTAAAGCAGATCTACCTATGAAAATTGAATTGCATTCCCCAAAAAGGTTAAATGAAACATTGAAAATATAAAAAATAGTATAACATAACCTTCTGCATTAGGAAAAACAGAAAAATGTCTATACTGTGTTTTGGGATTCCTTACCTGTTCAAGAATATTGTGAATCTCTGAATCAAGCAATGAATCCACAGACAATTAGCAATACACTGTGTACTGCTGGCGGATGAAAATCTACTGAATAAATTCAACATTATTCCAAGTTTGCTAAGCTTTATTACCCAACACAAACATCATTGTCTTCAAACTGTGGTAGATAAGAATACATTTACACTACAGTCGAATTGACTTTGCTCTGGCCAGCTCTATCAGCAAAGGTTTTAAGTAAAGTTATTGAATGGCTTCACTGACAGATGAAATGACCATTATGGTTGTTTCGTTTTCCACAAATGTGCTTCAGTAATGGGGCACGACGTACAATAACAGTTTTGAATACGACAGTAAAACAACTATTTTTGGAGGAATCTGTAGTGGGAAAATATTTGAACAATAAAAAGAAAATGTATTCTGTTGAAATGGCTTTGAAATTGGAGTATGTCTCTTATCCACCCCCTCTGAGCTGTGCATCAGTTGCACGCACCCACATACAGTACAGCGTCAAACTGGTTAGCTGATTATTTTGCCATCTTTCAGCCTTGTCACCAAGCAAACAAAAAGCATTGTACGTGGGTAAAAACAACAACAACAACAACAACAAAAAGCCAGACTACGCTACCTTGGGAATTGCACCCAAATAAATATTGTAAACCACTTCAGGGTAGATAACAAGGATGTGACTCAAGGCAACATATCATATAACCAGCTGTGGCTTATGTTTTATAAACCACCCTTCAATGGTTTATCCCTTACATAATTTCTGAAATGTAAATGGTGTGATTACAAATGGTCTAACGATTAAATCAGTCAGGTCACTGCATATTGCATAAAGTCAGTCAGGTCATTGCATGATTACCTTTCACAATTTTTCTTTGATTCTGTACCTCTGAATAGTTGGCTCACCTTGAAGGTCAAAATCAGTTTAGGATATTTCCCATCAAAAGAGCTGCATTTTCTTAAATACAGCCATATTTTTATTCTTCTCACCAGCTCCATTCTTTTAAAATAATTTGCTAACTGACACTCGTTATCTCTTCGCTTTTTGGCACAGTCAATGCCTGCATCTTTCATGTTGAATATGGGTCATGGAATTCAAATTAAGAAATGCTTCAACCATGTCAGGTCATAGGCAATCCAATTAAATCTGTATGTCCATTGGAAAAGGCAGCCGATCTCTCCCCTGCCCAATGGTGCAAACCATAGCATTGCAGACACTGAATCTGCTCACAGTCACTTTAGGTATACAGTAAGCCTTCCTATCACAGTGCTGCCAAAGACTGCAGCAGACCACTAGCCTGCACTTGTTACATATTTACTCAGTTACCTCATTACTGTGCTGAGATGGCCTGAAATTCAAAGTCACCTTTCCAAAACAATTTTACTAAATTGAATTGATTACCCAACATGGGTTTGTTTGTTTTGCACAATAGATGTGTCCCTTTTTAGAGAATAATTCATCCTTGTATTCATCCTGATAAGAATTGTTGGCAAAGACAACAAGTACCACCACAAAATCATTTGATGAATTATCTTGTTAGATAGAAAAATAAAAGAAACACAGCATATTAATTAATGTATTTCTCATTCTTTGAGGAAAGTACTCAAAACGCAGCTTAGATCTATTATATTATATTAAAAGGACAATAAGATGAAAATACCAATGCAGAGCAGACTGCAAACTACAAACCACTGAGTCCCCAGGAGACCAGGGAGGAATGAAGGTCCCTTGAGAAATGTAAAATAGTGTCTTCTTCAGAGATAGTTATATTAAAACTCCTAACAATTTCCTATAATCCCTTTGCATGCTGTTTGCACAGACAAACATCTGGAGATGAACCAAATTCAGGTATTTCAGCATTCATTACTACAGTGCTACTTGGCCCTCATTCCAGAGCTGTTTGCAAAGCAGCTTAACCACTTTCAGTGAGTCAGATCTAAATATTAGCCTTCAAACACCTGTCTACACTTCTCCATGTGATCCAGGAGATGTCTTATCCTCAGTTCTATTTTGAAAATAATGCAATCATATTTATAGAAATGTTAAAACAGCAAAACCAGTAAAGCACCTCTCACAATTATAGTTTTCTGTTTGAAATAACACTGAAGTGATGGACTAGAGGGTCTTTTCACATGTAAAATACCTGTCCAAATTTGATACGAAAAAAGTAAATATTTCAAACAGCAAACATCAATAACAGCTGTGGAGGCTCAAGGACATAGAGGTATCTGATACCTTCATTTTGGGCTGCAAGTCTTTGTATGAGATGTGCTTTTCAAATAAAATTATTTCTTCTTATTGCTATGTGCCTGTACATATTGGTATGCTGTGGTTATCTTTGTTCACAGAAAACAATGCATAACAGTTAAAATTCATAGCATTTTTGCCTCTTAATCAGCTGACAACACATCAGCACATTAAATGCCCTAAATAAAAAAATCAAAGATGTTCACATCTATTTTATTTTCACTGCTAAAAAATATTTTCCTCATGCCAATGACAATGACCTTTTCATTTAATGATGGTTCTTCATTGAATTGTTATTCCTGAGACCATCTGCAAACGTCACAGAAAAACTGAACGCAAAATATATCAGTAATGAAACCTCATGAATTTTGCAGCAATGACAATCAATGATAATCAAACTGAACCAGTCATGCATAGCTCCAGGCCCTATCGTGCATAACTGACATGTTCAGTGTGGTAAGGCAAAATAACTATGTAATTGCCTCTACAGGTTAGTAATAAATGTTCTTTTTGTTAAGTCCTTAAAAATATCAGCAATACCCTCTACAACCTTCTCTCGGCCCCGGGACATTAGAGGGTGTCAGATAACAGACGAAGGGCAGGGAATTCAAGAGTACAAGACAGAACGAGCCGGGGGGGAAAGAGAGACACCATAAAAAGAAGGGATAGAAAATGGCAAAAAAAGCAGGATCCAGCTGGGCAGACAGAACTTCTCTTGGGAAGGATCCCTCAGACCTGTTGATGTGAGAGTGTTGGTTGGGAACAGACAGACACAGAGATACATGCAGCCAGAGGTATAGAGAAGGACCCGGAGGGGGGATGTGACCAGGAGCCTTTAGACGAAAGCTCAGACAGCGGACAGGCGAGAGTGAGAGAGAGAGAGGGAGGGAGGGAGGGAGGGGAGAGACAGAGGGGAGGGGTGGAGAAAGAGAGAGCGAGAGGGAGGGAGGGAAGGAGAGAGTTGCAGGATAAATCCTTACAACATAATGATTAGGGCTCACAAGCCTGTCCTATGACATGGAGTGTGGGACTCTGTGGGATTACAACTCGACAGAATAGAACGAGTAGTGAAAAAAACGGGGGAGATTTGTAGGAGGCGATAGGGGACAGCAAAATAATATTTAAAAAATATTTATAAAGAACAAAAAACAACACTGTCCAGTTTGTGGACCTCTTGAAACAACCTGCAGGAAGACAATCTGCAACTCTGTAAGCAGACCAGCTGAATTTGCGTGCCTGGGCCATCTGTACACCTGCACTGTCAGTCCCAACCAAAGCATCTGGGACAGCGCACCTTTTAAATGGAAGGACATCAGCTACACTCACAACAGATGGGAGCTGGGAGACCTGGAGGGCAAGAAGGAGAGTTTATCCAACAGACATTTTGAATTTTGGACAAAAAAAAGGAATAGGGCAAAAAGATTTAAAAAATATACGTACAAACAGAAGCAAAACCCATTGGAGTACATGTCCAAATTTGAAAACAGGACAAGGAGAAGATGAAGGGCTGTGAGTCTTGACTATTGTGTGCTGGTCCAAACATTTCCTTAATTTTTTTCTACCTCTCTTTCATTTCTGTTTTTCCATGCCAGCTGCTCTGACTTTGCTCACTTTCCCTCACTTCTGCATCTTTCCTTCCCTGCCTGAATAGCGGGCATGTGCGAAGTAGCAGGCGGCGGAGGGTTACAGATTAGACAGCTGATTGGAGGTGAAGGGCTGGTCTAGACCCTGTAAGGAGCAGCATTCCAGCACACAGTCACTCAGGCACTCATAGTCTCACACACAAACACACACACACATAAACAGTCCCCCTCTATCTCTCTCCTGATAAACAAACACGCACGCACACACACACACACACACATACACACACACACACACACACGCACACACACGCACGCGCTGGCTGCTTGTCAGAGCTCAGCTGAGATCCCCACTCGCACTCACACCTTTCCCAGACGGATTTCGCAACTTTAATTCTCCAGCAGTTTCTCAAGGCTGACAGACGTAGGAAATCTGTGGACTGCCTGTTTCTGTGTGTCTTCCTTTTACTCTTGTGTTTCCAGGGATTCGCTCTCTCTCTCTCTCTCTCTCTCTTTCTTTCTATCTCTCTCTCTCATCCCTCTTCATCTCTCTGTCCCTGTTTCTGCCTCTCAGCCCGTTCACTTCCACCGGTACTCCCCCCAAAAAGATGTGACCTTCTGCCAAAGTACTAAAAGGCATGCCATCGCAGCAGGGTCCACTGTTGATACTGAAATAGACTCAAACAAGTGCCGAGGGGAGAGAAAGAGGAGAGGGAGAAGGGGGAAAAGAAGAAAAGGAAGGTACTCTTGAAGCCGCAAACGAGGAATGAGTCGCCGGGAGCCAGGGCTGGATGCGGACTGCCAACACAGGTAATGAATTTGCTTCAATCTCTCTCTGTTCAGCCCTTCCCCGTGGTCAAACAGGTGCACTCACCGTGAAAGCCTCAGTTTGCTGTTTTTCTTTTTGTAGGCCAGAGGGGAATGTCTTTTTACTAAATTGCACTTCCTATATTATGGAATATGTGTGAAATGCTTATCACTGCCATTACAACCAAGAGTGCTATTTTGGCATTCATGACTTTTGATGCTACATTGTGAGCTGTGGTATGAATATAGCTTACAGTTGTTTAACAGGTGCTACACACTGTTTGTGTTTAATCCATACTGACATTTGTTTCTGAGTGAATATATGCTTTGGAAAGATGGCCTTGAGTCAGGCTGGTAATGTATACAGGGAAATACAAATAGGATATTGCAGGTGAAGTGCACAGAACTTACTATTGTAGAACTTACTCAGGACTCACATCCATGTAATTGTCCAGCAACAGAAAGTATGTGAGTGGTTTACAGAGCTTTCAATTCAAATACAACAAAGTTGTATTTTTATGAGGATTAAGACGGAAATGATCACTTGCCTATTATACAGTAGATTGCGATTGATGAACCTGTTCGTATGTGTGTTCCTGTGTATGTGTCCGGCAAAATCATAAAATGCCCAATGTGCAACCATGTAGACTATTATAGACCACTGCAGGAAAAGGTATACCCATGGTCAGAATGCTTTATGACAGCTTGGCATGGAAGCTTTTAGAAAGCCCATTTAACTGAGTAAAATAAAGATTCTGGAAAAAAAAAAAAAAAAAAACAATGCACAGGAACCCCGCCAATCCTCTTTTCCCCTCTCATGAATAATTACAGATTGTAATCACCAGTGAGTCCTCTGATAGAGAAATAGCCTGGCTTTGGAGTTTGGCTTCAGGGAAGGTTGAAAAGTGACAAGGAACAGAAAGAAGAATGGGGAAAATGTGAGCCTGCCACACCTGAGATGATGATGGCCTCATTTACATGGACCATGATGGACGTTTGGCAGGATGCCATTTATCCCCTGCCTGGAGAGGATAGAGGGGCTGTTTGTGCTCAGAGGAGGTGCTATGATGGACAGGACTCAACATCCTTATCCTGGGAGTGTGTTCTCTTTATTCCAGCGCTCTGAGGGAGGCTGGAGGTTTACGTCTGATCTCTTCATTCTGCGTTTGGATCTGAAAGGGTACACCACCTTGGCACTTAAACCCATGCTCTTCAGTGCAGCCATTTTAAGTGGCATACCACGAAAGAGCTCGTTGGATTTTGTTTCTCACAGCTTTTTCTATGATTAGGTCAGTGAAGTCATGCTGGAAATACACAGGTGGCAGAAATAAAGCAGTTCTCTGATAAAACTATGAGAATGACAGATGTCAGCAGGGCAGGTTTGAAAGGGGTAAAGCATATGACATCCCTCCCATTTGTTGGTGGCATGGCTCTGTGAGACAGCGAAACAGATGCATTGATCCCAGTTTGCTGGCTTCCGTCTCCTAGAACTGGTCCATCACACAGCAAGAAGCGCAAGCCATCCGACCTAGGGGGGAAAAAAACAGCCTCCATCCTTTCTATTTTCAGTTATTTCACCTCATGTGCGAGAGTGAAAGTACAGTGCTCACTGTCAGGCATGACTGAACTGGTCTCTGCCTTCTGCCTTTTCTATTGGAGAAACAGAGACAGGCGGGAGGAAGGTGTGTGTGAGTGTGTGTGTGTGTAAGTGGGGGGGGGGCAGGACTGGAAAGCAGAGCGTTAAAGCTCTCACACAGGCCAGCAGAGCCCAGGGTGGGGAACACTGGGGAGGAATAAATAAAGTCGGCAATCACACAGATATTTCTAAGCAGATGCTGCTTTAATCCCTGAACAAAGTTGGCCGAGATTTTCCCTGAGCCCTGCGCTCCTGACGGATGAAGGCAGGGTGGCAGAGAGCGCTCTAGGAGCGGCGGTTGTGAAAAGGCCAATGTGGCGCTGCTTTCGGAGTTTTCATTTACTGCTGTTTTGTGAATGTGCTTGGGTGTGTGCCAGTGGGAAAGACAACCCAAAATACCACATCACCTGATCAGTAGGCTCCACCCTCAATAGGGAGGGGGAGGAAATTATGATTAAAGTCGCTACTGTAATGATTAGGTATGGTCTTGTCTTTTTATATTTTGATTGTTGATGAAAACTAATTTAGGATTTTCTTCTTATTTTAAACCAAAAAAAAAATGTGTATCTGATATTTTGTGTTGTGAAAAATTCAGTTCTTCCTGGTGATGCTAAAAAGCTAAGCCTGAAATGTAAATATTGACTCATGTTGAAGCGAAGAATTCACTGTCATTTTGAAACATGAGCTTCAACTTCGTAGATCAATGCTTTTTCACATTTCTACAGGAGTGAGTTAGATCCTTAATTTAGCTCAAGCGGCAGGGCTACATTCAAACCGATACTCCCCTTGAAGCTGGCAGAATGGCCAACAGACAGTTCTCCTACTTCCAGTGACACCACCTTGTGAATATACTCTGTCAAAAATGGAGGCGTGTTCACTGAGGCCAATTACGATAGGATCTGTCACATATGTATTTAAAAAAACGTAAAATAACCTCAGGCGCGGAATGTTACTGAATGCTTTGTCAGCTCTGATGAACATTTACTGTCACTCAGAGTTGATCAGCTTGATGAAAAGTCAAAGACTTCAGCCCCCATGGCCAACCCAAGCAGGGACACGCTTTCATTTGAATCTGATGGAAAGAGATGAAGAGACAAGGAGTGTGAGAGCAGGCAACAGAGATAAAGTGAAAACTAGTGTGGGCCATACACAAGTGTGTACACACAGTGCAGTAAAAACATGCTCTGTGGGAGGAGAATGACTTGCAACCACAGAAAATGAGCCAAGGTCACAGGAAAGAAGCAGTAAATTTCACAGACAGTGGACCTGGCAGTAAATTCACATAATCTTCTTCAGTGATTTATTTTAACCATAAAGGACGGTGGGAAAAAAAATGGACCAGAACGTGTGTGTGTGTCCACATGTGTGTATTCTTCTGTGTGTGTGTGTGTGTGTGTGTGTGCATGCGTGTGTTTGTTACAGCACACATCTGTATGTGTATTTGTCTAAACTGTTTGTGTTCAGAGAGCTCACAGAAACGAAACAGGGAATCACTGACTATATTTGGTGTCACTCACTCCCAAGTGTTCCTCTCCATGCTCACTGGTATGCAGACTCCTGCCACATTTGTATTCAGAGGACGCTATGTGCGCCTTGTTTCTGTTCACAGGGAAATCGGCACGCCGTTCACAAGCAGAGCACGCCCTCTCATTACTCTGCCCTCTACCGTGTCCCGTCCGACATGGCCCACGAAATCACCAAAAACCCACATACGAGCGAACCCCGCGTTAGCTGGACGTCATCTGTCAATGATCGGATTGATTTATTACAGTTCAATCACAGCTGCTCAGGCCATGCTTAATATTTCTCAATTAGAAGTGCGTATCATCTGAGGTAGGGGCATTTTGATGAATGCTGATGACAATTCCAATACTCGAGCAGGAGCACTGTGCTGTTTATTCTAATTATGCACAAATGTCACCTCTTTCGTGTCATACTATCAGAGCTTGAGTTGTAAATCAGACTCAAAATACCTGCTGCAAGTATTCATTTAAAATATAATTAATCATATGTTAAAGCCAATTTGCTTTGAAATTCATAAGTCTTAATTTTGAAACAGAATTAACCAGATGTTAAAGCCAAATTGGCATAACTGCAATATGAATACTATGGGGAATATCCCTGAAAGTTTATAGTTATGCTTAACTGGATGGAAACCTGACTTGCATATCATTAAATTGATGCTGAAGATGTTTACCACAGTATTATAATTACAATCTAACACCCGGTCAAGTACCGTGTAGTCTTGGAGAGTCGTGGTCAATTGATTTTCAGGCACAAACATAAATCATGCCTTATTGATTTCAGAATTGCAAGGTAATTAACCAAATCAAATTGTGCTACATGAAGACAATCAAAACACAGCAGACAATCATACCACTCCATGAAGAAGTGGAACTTGATGCTCCACAATGACAGCACTAAGCCATTGCCATTCTTTTGAAAGGGCACAGTGATTTTTATCCAGCAGGGAAGAGTGTAAGAGGTGTATTTATAAATCGGTCAATCAGACTGTAGAGATTTGCCTTTCAGAGCTACAACAAGTTAAATAATCGAAAAGCATTTCATAAGCTTTCAACAAAACTATAGCACAAGCTGAGCTGCTATCATTTTCGCACATATCAAGCACTCTCTTCTAGGTGGTTGAGGTACCAACTGCAATAATGTCCTATCATCATGTTTTCTATGGTCATCTTTTATTTACCTACACTGTGAGGATTTACTTGTCCTGCTTGATGCTTTGCCAAAAAAATAATCGCAATCAGTTTCCTCAAATATAATTGGGCGACTATTACTGTTACCATGAATATAAATCAATAATAAAAAATAAACAACACAGTTTACAGATATCTCTCTTGTGCTCTTGCACACTTGCAATGGATTAGACGTATTCCAAAATGTTTCTTTTAATATGTACTTATCATCATGAATTTTGGAGGGGAGCGAACATTTTAACAAATTCAGTAACTTCTTGATATAAGGAGGTCTATCTTATTATATAGCAATCACACTACAGGGACCCAGACTACCTTTAATTAATTACAAATGTCTTTCTCTCACATTATGTTTGGTGAATGAGTGAGATAATATGTAATGCTACTCAAATAATCTCAAAATCTTAAGAAAGACACAAAGCATTTTTTGCTTTGTGTAACACTTCCTTTATGAGTTTTTATGGTGATAGATAACAAAGTGTTCATGCAGCTCAGTCCACAGAGATCTTTGGAACTGGTAACAACAAACTGATGTTCTCTTGAAAGAGGCTTAAAATTCCATTATAACCATTTGAAGAGTAGGAGTTTTCAAAATTTTAAGTGTTCTAGAACTCATCACTTTCAGTTGTGAATGTTACATCAGCATCAGAATGTTCAGTTAAGAACATTCAAATCACCTTAAAGGGTTAAAACACTGACCCTTACAGGAAAGCTTGATTTTTGAGCCTTGGCATGAGGTCTCTTGATTTATGGTTATGTGATTAACAGGTTATCCTCAGTTCAATGCAATGCTGATGAGACCTGCTATTGAACCCACAAAAATTAATCTGTCTCTCATCACAATGCATGCACATAATAAACACAATAAGCTGTGTTATACTCTTTGTTTATTATACACTCATTGTGTATAATAAACTATATGATGAAATGTGACATGAAGGAAATCAGTAGCATATAATTTCTTGTTAGATTTGAAAGATATAGCAGCTTCATAGACAACAGGTCATACAAACCAGCTGAAATTATACAGCTCATACTATGTATTTCACAAGAATGAGAGTCAAGAAAATGTACTGTACATGTAAGGTAACATGCAATGTCCATCAACACTATAATATTTATTTTCTTAATTTTTGCATTTTTCTTCTAGTTTACAAAAAATAAAAATACAATTTGCCACCCCGGCAGTGTTTGATATTTGAAAGCATGGTATTCTTTTGTTACAATACTTTCAATATTGTTAGATTCAGTTGATTTGACACATTCTCTGCAGTTTTTCAGAGCAATTTCTTTGCTTTAGGCATGAATGGATTTAAAAAAAAATTGATAGTTCTTCCAGTAAATGGCACCCAGTATCACACTGTGACACTTTACAGCATATTAGACAAAGAAATTCTGCAATTACTCAAAAAGTTTTTTTTCACCGTTTTTAGACCGTGCAGGGAAGAAACTGCTATTTTTACAATATATTCTTAGACAAAGAATGTATTTCAATTTAACTGATATTTTATCTTATCCAAAGTCTAAATATACTTCTCCCCCTGGAAGTGTTTCAGTGATTATTTATTTTTCAAAGACAATACATATTGTCTAGAATTCACAGCTTATTCACAGAATTCAATGTCTTGGTGTTTATATTGTATGTTTATATTGCCAGTGACATGAATTTGACTTGGAACCATGAAAAAAGTATGCCATGGTGTGGAGATTACTAGCTGTTCACGGGGCTAGAAGGTTGGTGGTCAGCTGGAGAGCTGTTGCTCTCTCCACAGAGAAAACATGATGGTGACATCTGGACGGGGGATTCCGCTGCAGTGACATAGCTCCAGCTTAAAAAGGTCTTAACTTGATCCCCCTCTTTTCCAGTTTGATTCCTGCTCAATGCATGTCCCACGCCAACCTTGTAACTAGCAAGCCCACCAGGAGTCATCCTACATGACAACTTGCTTTTTTTGTGCCCATTTAGCCTGTAAAAACTGTGAGGTATTTAGGGAAGTGGACTATGAACACATCTTCAACAGACTTCAAAGACACCTGGTGCATTACACATTTATGATCCCACTACGCATAATGATGTTTTACCAAAGACAGGTGACAAAGCTGTGAAAGATGAAACAGTGAAGGGAAGTTGAAGGTGTGCACAACATTTTCCTAGCCAATTCTGCTCTCTTTCATAGAGTTCTATTAAATTTACATGGCACCAAAAATGTCATGGCATCCTGTATTTAACCAAATTTGCTCCAGTGGGTTTGAATTTTACAGTACAAATGATTCCAGTTGACTTTTAACTACGAAATTTTGTAGTTAAAGAACATCAAAACTACAAAATTTTGTAGTTTTGTAGTCAGAACACCAGTTGCCTCTCTAATTCTAAATAGCAGTTGAGTGCAGTTGTCATTGGGAATTGTTTCTGTGCGAGAAGATGTATCTATACATAAATAGGATTAAAAAAACAATTTCTAGGCAGTTGCTGTTCACTACTTTAATATATATATTCATAAACATTATTTCATTTACTAAATTAAAAGTGTTAACAAAACCATTAAAACTGAGTGACCAGCCTAACATCGTTGAAAAAGAAGATGAAATGACAGAGTGAAGGATAGAAGGAACAGTGATCTTCTGGGGGGATTACTTGATTACACACAAATGTGCGTGCCTTCACAAACCACCAACAGTGGTATTGTCACATCACTGACTTGTATGGGGCACAAAATGTATAAAATAGACAATGATTGTAATAAAATTCTAATACAATCACCAAATAAATGATATAGTACATGCATTTTGTGAAATAAAATGCATTTTTTGTCACAATTGGTGAGCATGGAATGCATTTCAAGGCTGCAAAATTGACTTTTGTGGTGAGCATTTTGTGCAAAAAATAGAAAAATGAAAAAAAATTCAGTGTATTATGATTGTCTGATGTAGTCCTGTAAAATGGAAACAAAGGCTCATTTTCAAGCTGTTGAGCTGCAAATACAGATTATGATTCAGAAATATCTGTCATCTTTGTTTCTAGTGAACAATGGTGAGACTCCTTTCCTGGTGAATGTTGAATGTTGGCAACTGAAAACAAGTTGTGCAACAAAATAAATACAAAAAACATTCTGTTTTGTGGTGGTCTTGACTTTATAAGCCTACATACAGTCGCCTGAGCTCACATGGTGGGTACCCTGCCTCGCTAGCTAGTTAGGCAAAGTGAATCGGTTAATTTTAGCTGGACGGCTGATCTCCGGCGAGAAGATTACGCAACGTTAGCCAGTCTGGAATATTGCCATTGAAAGCTGGATCTACAATTAAGTGAATATGAATAAGAATGACAGTTCGTGGACTTGGGCGGGTGCACACATGGCTGTGTCTAATTGCTAATCTTATTGCATCATAGGGATATCCTGTTCGATTGGGTGGGAGAAACAATAATTCATTTTATCTGTTTATTGGGAGATAAGCACTTCATTTTCTTTGCTTTTGATTAACATTAGCCCTGCATAATTTGCCTGGGACTGCTTAAAACAAATCGAGGGCCAATAATCCAGACAGGCTAACATTACTTCTAAAAATTCTCTCTCCCGACCATTAGCTAGCCAACTAACGTTAACCGTCTTAACTACATAAGCAGCTAGCTAGGTAAAGTAGTCACCATGCTAGCTCAAGCCACTGTATGTAGGTTTTTCATATCAAGACAACCAGAAAACAACAAAGCAGTTGCATGCTGTTCATATTTATTTTGTCATAGAACCTACTTTCAACCACCAATATTCCAAGCTCCAGAATTAAATTGCAATTGTCATTCTGCTGCATTAAATGCATTTTGCGCACAAAATTTAATGTTGCACTTGGAGCCCCATTGTCTTGGGCCACTGCTGCCCTTTTGGCTTATCAGAGCCAATGAAAATCATGTAACAATTTCTAATTTGGATGGATACATATTGTATGTCATAGTATACTTGAGTGATTTGAGTGCTGGACCTCTTCTGTGTTTATATGAGACAACAGGGGAGTATTGGCCTCATGTTAAATACAATGAAAAGCCAATCAGCAGCTTTTTATTACTTCCTTGTTCGAGCCTCACAGTCTCTCAATATGACCGAAGAGCTGTCCAGTGGAACATATGTTATCTGAGACAATATCTGATTTCAACATCTTCCAACTATTCCATACTTCCCCTTTATTCCCTTGCTTTAACTCTGCCAGGATCTGCCAACATTTCCTTACATTGTAAAGTGATGGACAAGCATTTCATTCAAACTGGGTACATATATTGAAGCTTGTAACCGTTTAAGAATTAGGAGACTTTTCATTATGAGGTCTTCTTCACTGCAGTTTAATCTTTCTTCACTCTGGGCATTGGGTGACCCTGTGACTGATAAAGGCAAGGAGTATTAAAAATGTACCATATGAATTTAAAGAATGTTAAATGACTGCATTATCTAATTCCTTTCATCTTCATCTCAATGTCAATTCAATTATTATTATAAAAAAGCTTTTCTCTGGTAAAATCATCCAATGTGTCATCCAATCCAGTACAATATCATACAACATTCAGTTTGGTTTTCAAGACATTTTAAAAATTCAGATAGACCCTTAGAACAAACAAATGTATGACACAACAGATGACAACACATGTGACACAATGTCTCCTAGGATTGTAAAATGACACTGGCACTAAGATAATACATCAAAGTCAGGTGACTAGATAATGAATGATAATGATTGATCATTTGGGCTCTTAACAGTGCGAGCTGACATGACATATAATGGCTGTTCCCACTGGCTCCTCCTCACCACCATACACATGAGGGATTTCAATGAGAGACCTCCACCGTCTGATCTATCAAGGTCAGTTTCTGTAACTTGGCAGTTCAATCGATTGTCATGTACACTTGGCACAGCATCGTACCTGAAATATGTTTCTGTGTTCAGGACTGCGCTATTGGCAACAAGACGGGTGTCATTAAATTGTATCTGTTTTTTATAGTCTGGCCTAGACAGATCTGGATGAAAAGGGCCCGTTCCCATTGGCTCTGCAGTGGATTTTGCTGCTATTTTCTCTTTTTGAGATGAGGGTGGTGCTGTGGCCTGGGAATCACCATGATGAGGGTGTACATGTGAGATTATAAGGGAGAGACATCAGAAGCATGGACGATTGAAATTTCCTTGTGGGATCCCATGGTGGAAAAAGTGGTGGTCCCAACATTACCACTGTCCATCACTCTAATTACTCCCGCAGTGCAGCACCCTCACTGTTCTTGTGTCTGACTTCAAATGCTTAACAGCAATCATATCATTTTTAATACTATTGCAGCTTTCATATACTAACACCATTTCGCATGTGGTAACCCTGGTGTTTAGCTATTTTAAGCTTTCATGTTATTAGGGCAAACTGTATGCAGCAATCCTTGCAAGGAAATTTTGTAATAGATGGTAATTCTTGTGCAATACACTATTGTGTCTGATCTGCTCAATGAAATGATAGAGTAAGCTTTTGACGTTTAGGATTATATTCAGAGCCTGAAATTGCTGAGCTTTTTTCTTTCTATCATATTATCGCCACAGAGAAGTCAGGGTATTACAGATGCATTGCTTGTCAAGTAGGAGCCAAAGGATGGATGGAAAGATAAAATATAAAAGTAGCTAAAGCTGTGTACTCAGCCCTTTTATAAGAGAAAGAAATGAAATAGAGTAAGGTGGTCAGAGAGGTGGCTCCAATCAAAGGACTATCAAGGCTGATGACAAAAAATTGACAACTACTGATTGCGTGTAGACACAACTTTCAGCCTTTCAGTCTTCTTTCTGAATTCTCATAAATGCATGAATTTTATGACTAGTAAACTCCCTTAGAACATATGGAGACATACACACATGGACAGATAACATGAGTGTATATTGATGAGCACTTAGTTTGCAATCTCAAGACAATAAGTGTGTTTGAATCAAATGATAAGATTCAAATGCTTTATACACATGGTGTATAAATAATACTGATGAATCTGGAGCTTGTTGAGATAAATTACACACTAATGAATGACTCTCATCACAGTGTCATACCCTGAGCCAGTGCTGCTTAAAACAATGAGGCTCACTGTAAATCATAAACTTTTTGAATCTCAACTTAAGTGCTAAATGTTAAGGGCTGTTATGGACAACTGTCAATGTTCAAGCTACAGAATAATACATCTAGTATAATAGTAAGCCTTCAAAACAAACATGTCTGGGAAACACGCAACCAGTGCCTAACTTAATCTTGATCATTTCAAATTGTACCAATCACTTTGCTGTATGTTTTTCTCACAACTCCAGTGAACAATGCTATTTTTTGAATGCTTAAAGAAATCAATTACATCCGTATTTTATTGATGTCCTCTGTGATTTTTTTTTTTTTACAACTAAAAGGCTGCCTCTTAAGATATGAAAGCCTCAGCTGGCTCACTCATGAGGCAGTGGCAGAAAACTCAGATCTGTAGCCCTGATGCATATTGATTTGATTTGTATACCAAAGATCAGAGGGTGGACATTTCAGCTGTAGATGTATGAATTGGACTTGAAAGGGCCTATTAAGCCTGTACTTATCAACGCCCACCACAATATCTTCCTCTTATTTTAATGAGCTTATTTATTTATTTATTTATTTATTGCATTCGGTTGAAACGTGATATGCTGGAGAGACGCTACATAAGAAGATCTGATGAAAGGTAATCTGAGCAAATCATGTTCTAAAGGCTCGGCTGACAACCTGCTATTCAGCCAGTTCAAAGAGGCCATCGGTGATGTCTGTAAGAGAGAACGCAAAGACTAGGAATTCAGGGGGGTTTGAGGCTTAGGGTGAACACGAGGCTCACCGCTCTCTGAGGGTCCAGCAGGCAGCTTATTCCATTTTCTGCTTCGCTCCTTTCTTTCCCACTAGAGGGTGTTAAACACTTTCCACTGTTAATACCTGTAGGCAGAGCTTACAACATATAAACAACTGTTTTTTTTTTGTTAGCAAATTATCTGCAGATGTGTATTCCTCTTTTTTTAATAATATGACAGGTTTGGAAAAAGGGGTGCATATTCTGCCATCAGGGTTTTAGCGACAAACACAAAGTGAGCTCCACTGGAGATCTGAATTACCACAGAGTTGGTCACTTTGCTGTGATTTAGCCCTTGATTTCTCAAGTGAAAAGGGAACATTAAGCTGGACTGTGAAAATGTCAGTTGTCGCACATGAACTACAAAAGGATATGAAGTGGAGATGTCCCCAGATGTTGCCAGATTCACTAAATAAATTCCACTCGCTAACACACAGCATTAACACGCTACAGTGGTAAACATTCAGAGAAAGACTTGCTTTGCTCCCTTCACAAATGGTAGCTCCCTTTATCAGAGTAATAACATATGCAAAGCAGTTTTCAAAGCAAAAATGCAAAATTATTGAGTATAATGAAGTCTCTAAAATAATTTGTGGGAATGTGGAAAAATGGTAAAGTTGAAAAATGCATTACATTTTAAATTAGGTTTCCTTCACTGGTAGCTCATCTCAGATAAAGGAGGAGAAAACTGCATGTTTGGGAACTTTTGGGGACCCCGATTGATAGTGTTTGTTGAAGTAGTTCATTGACTGGGGTGGGAGACTTTCTGGTGTTGGAACCATGATTTATTGGGAACCGTGTGTTATTGTATTGGGAAACAGGATACCCCATGTAATATATTTGTTATAATCATTTTGTTACACTTGTATTCAGGTATATTGATACATTTTATTATTCAGTATTGGTTCAGTATTCATGGACAGATGGTCCTGGCATGTACAACACTGCCAGTTTAGAATGTGCAACATAGCGAACAGCAAACGCATTTCTGCCTGGGTTGTTTCATGCGTATTTTCAAATGAAAAAAGTAATTGGTGACCGCAATTAGCTACGTTATGAAAGTGTTGTTATGTATGCCCAATAACTTCTGTGATATATTTCTGTATTTGAGACTTGCGGTGAAGTTAATATGTTGTTGAAGTGATTGAACTTGGGATCGCTATGATAGCTAGGAGTGGGTGACATGCGTTGAGAACGTGATGCACAGATGTACAGCGCAGCCAGTTTAGAATGTGCAACATAGCGAACAGGACACGCATTTCTGACCCGGCTGTTTCATGTGTATTTTCAGGAATGCCTGCAAATTGTGAAGGAATACATCATTATTAAACTGAACTGTGCACCAGTAAGGCATCTGCTTATTGTATGTGCAACACTGGGAACACAGCAAACAACTGTAATATTACGGTTCTACCAGTCACCACACCTCCACTCTGAACCCCAGATGCGCCCTCCCCCACTCCCAGTTTGCCTGAAATGCTACCATGTGTTCTTGGAAATTGATTTCAACAAATTTGGCTGACACCCATACTATACTTTTATAACACATTTATAGCTAGCTACTTTTTTTAAAATAACTATGTTCACAGATGAGTTAAAGGTCTAATGATGTTTAAATACTTTGTAATAATGTCAGAAATCAAGTTCAAAATTTAAGGTCTAGCTTAACTATCAATTTACATTAAAGGTGCAGTAAGTTTTTTTAGAACACGTTTGTTCATATTTGGTTAAATTTTTATAACAACCTGACAGACATTAATAAACTATATGTTCTAAGGAAAAAATCTGGTTTCTGCTGCCCCAGGCTCTGGAATCAGGCACTCCTAAATTTCACCCCCCCTGAATCTTAACAACCAATCAGGACAGCTCTCTGCCTGTCAATCATGTTGCACGTTCACTGTGATGTCACAGATACCGCTGAGATAATGCTACAGCTAACTAGTTGGCAGGGAAAAATCTTCCGAGATGATAATTTCTGCCTTTGACTACAACACTGCGTACTTATGCATTTAGCCCACCGTTATAGCTATTCTGCACATTAGGTGTTATTGAGTAGCTTATCTGTAGCTAGCTATCAATGTTTATAGCTACCTATGCTACTCAAGCGAAGAAAAAAAAAAAAAATGAAATTGCACACTCCAGTTTCAGTTTAGTAATTTAGACTGACGTAAACCAACTGACACCCATAAGTTTGTCTAGGGCTCATACAGACAAAAATGCTGGTGGCCGCATTTATTTACTGTCAAAAGCCCATAGCTGTAAATCAAAACAATAGCTGTGTTCATTGTTTACATTCATTATGATGACATACTGCATTTTATTTTATAACGGTGAATGAGTCATAATGTGTCATAATCATAATCCCTGCTTTACTTTTGAATGCTCTTGTCCTCTGTACAGTAACACTGTACAGTGACAGGCAACGTGCATGCATGTATTTGGAGGGCAGGGCTATGAGAGGGAGAGCTAAGGGGAGGGGGTGGACCTTTAAAAAAAAAAAAAAAAATCTAGCTCTCTCGTACCTCCAAAAGTAGCTACATACTGCACCTTTAACAATTTTATCATGATAAACCATGATGGTCCCACTGGATCCCAGCTTAGAGTCCTTTCCAAATAGGTCTGGATTTGCATACGCAGTGAACCCCATGACTACAGGGGGTCTCAGCTGCTGGGAGGCCTCCCACAGTTGGCAGAAGGAAGTATTTTTATCAAACAGGTCAGCTCTTGTGTACTGAATGCATTTACAATGCTCTCTCGTCTCACTGATTGATAGTAATGCATTTTTCAGTTACGTTGTTTTAACTGTTCATTATATATTATCAACTTACTGCCTTAGGAATTTGTCTCTAAGTAAAACTTGAATTTTCAGAATGATAGAAAGAAGTCTACAGGGAGCAGCTGCATCCTGAGGTAAACTAAATCAGGCTGGTGTTACAGACAAACCAAACCAGTGACATATTTCCCTGATCATTATGAAACATAATCACTTTTTACAAACTTTTGAATGAAAGTGAACTTCGGGAGGTAGCATCACATGCAGTATTGATTCCTCAAATGCCCATGGTGGATTGAAAGAGTCCACAACATATGTAGCTAGGTAGTTAGTGAAATAAAGTTCGGTTTTTTACATTTACAGCTATGGGCTAATGACAGTCAGTAAATGCAGACTCCAGCGTTTTTGCTTGAATGAGACCCAGACAAAGTTACAGGCGAGACATCAGTCAAATAAATATTACTACATGCGTCTGTAACTTGAGTGTGCAAATTCCTTTTTTTTTCTTGAACAGCTACAAAAATTACAGAAGCGCATTGCATTCACAAAGAAAAAAATAGACACCTTATCTCGTAATTATGAGTTACTATCTCGTAATTACAAGAAAAGATCTCATAATTACGAGGAAAGATCTTGTAATTACGAGATCAGGATCTTGTAACCAGTGTTACTACATGTCATTGTCCATTGTCAACATGGGCCACATGGTTCACATAAACCTCGACCATTTTTCCCAAAATTGCTTTATTTTTGAGATATCGTGTTTGTTTACGTTTTGTCCAGACAAACGTCATTCACTGCCATTCATGTTGAAATGGTGTAGGAAAACACTCTACAGGACTTTAAAGTTGCTAGGTATAGGTAATTCACCCTTTTGAAAATCACTATGCCGTTTATTTAATCTAAAATGAAAAAAACAGCTAGCTGGCTACAGATAAGAAACAGGATAACACCTAATGTACAGCACAGTTATAACAGTGAACTTAATGGATCAGCGTACTTGCTAACATTTTCTAGCTATCATTTTCTAGCTATGTCTGCTACACAGTTTTGGGCGATAATTCCAACAAAAATAGAACAAGCAATATAATTACCTGTCCATGAGAAATACTGCAAGCTCAGCATCACTTTTGAAGGTCTTGTTCACCGATGTTCGCTCGAGTCTTGTCTCATTTGTTTCAATTACATTTTGGTTATAATCTTTTATTTAACAGTCTTTCTTTTCTTGTTAGAAATAAAAAATTTAAAAAAATCAGTGTACACACGTTGTATTCAAAGGTGCAACTGTTAATTTTATCTGATTGTTCTCCGCCACACTTGTTACTTGTCTTGTTTTCTAGGCAGCTAGGTAGCTATATATGGGGATATTATTGTCTCAAAAATAATCTGATCCACAAATAAATGCAGCGGACCCACAAATAAATGTTGCTCATCCACAAATAAATGCAGCTGATCCACAAATAAATACAGGGAATCCACACATAAAATGAAGCTGTTTCACAAATAAATTCAGCTGATCCACAAATATATGTAGCTGATCCACAAATAAAATGCAGCTGGCTCACATTTATGCATCGCCTGTTGCTTGCATTTATTTGTGGATTTGAGGCAATCTGAGTGGCCATGATTTGCAAGATTTATTTTCTGTAATCATTTGCATTTATTTGTGAATCAGCTAGATTTATTTGTGGATCCACCGCATTTATTTGTGGATCAGCTGCCTTATCTGTGGATCAGCTACATTTAATTGTGGATCAGCTGCGTTTATTTGTGGATCAGTCACATTTATTTATTTATTCTTGAGACAAAAATCCCCCATAGCTATAGCGCTATCTCTGCGGTATCTCTGCCATGCTCTTAACTGTGTAGCCTGCTCTGACAATGTGGAGCACTGTCCTGATTGGCCTCCTTGCAGTGAGCTTTCCTGATTGGTTGTTTAGATTCAGGCACGGTGAAATTTAGAGTGGCTGCTTTCAGAGCCTGGGGCAGTCAGAGAGACCAGATTTCTTAAAGATTATAATTTATTGATATCTGCCAGATTGTGAAGGATATTTAACCAAATATTAACAAAAATGTTCTAAAAAAAACTTTCATAATGAACCTTTCATTTTTAAGATCTTTATTTTTTTTAATTCCCAATTTTTTCATGTAATAGGTGTGTGCACACAAACAAAAAGCACCATGCAGGTTGGTTAGTACAGCTTCTGTTCTTTTCTCAGTTCTGTTGAAACCTTTTCATTTTGAGGAATAAAATGTTCCGAGTGACCCTGTGATCCTCGACAATGTGCAACTGAATAGTGGTGTTTATAATCTCAATGGTAAGCTTCTTTCCCCTGGGCTTTTTGACTTTCTGTGCTGTAGCCAGGGAGCTGTTGTCGGTGCATAATGCCCTGTTTGCATGAGCAAAAAACCTGGAGGTCAAAATGCGTGCTGAAAGCAATCAGAGGCGGCACCGTCTTTTTTTGTGTAGGGTCAAAGTGTCTCGCTGCAGCCCAGACTGCTCTCCTCGGCTTCGAGCCCTCATGGCAGCCTTCCAGCTCCTATTATACTTAATAAATCGGAGCCTGCCTCACACCTGGGAGGGTGAAAACCATTTAAAAAGCACAATGGTGTGATCGTGTCACTAATGAGTCAATTATTTGTTTAGGTGTGTTCTTGCTCTTGGTTTGTCTGAGCTCTAATGTGTCCTTGCCAGAAAATAGACTGTCACAGACAACAGTATGTCTCGCCTCCCCCACCTCCTTCTGTTACATCTGCTGAATGAACACGGCTTCTTCATAATGGAGCCGTACTGATGGTGTTTGGCATCGTAACTAGTTCAGCCTGGGAGTCCCTCTGCTTGTGAACCCTGTCCTGAGTCGTGCAGACAGCTCAGTCTCACAAAGTGTGACAGCTCTTGGAAAGCCACCGAAGGCTACAGGTTTTTATGTGAATTTATGTCACACCACTTGGACAGTCTGGCCTATTTTTTTTTTTTTTGTACCACCCACCATGGGGAGCAACGTGCATATATCTGTGACACTCCTGCCATCTGCCCACTGCTCAACTGGAAATTAGCTGTGACTCAAATGCACTTGCCAGAAAACTGTGCCCAGGTGGATTCACTTTGAATGAAATGAATTATTTTTTACACATGTGCCTGGAACCACACAGATTGTCAATGTGCTTGAGGGCCAGGTGTTTAGTGGTGGCTAAAATTTCCATCTTTGCTTGATTGAAGATTGACCAAAGGCTCCAGTATTATACACAGTGTTATAGAAAGGCTTATTTTCCTGTACAGTTAATTTCCCTTAAAGACCTTCAAGTGTGTTTGTATTGTCCAGGTGGCAGTTAAACAGATATAAAGACATGGGAAACATTCCTCGCTGATATTGCTGCAACTGGAGGTGTGGAGTCATGTCCAAAGTACTGATTTGCTTTTCGGCACATGTAAGATATTTCATATAAGAATTAGGTAAACACAGAATTGTCTTCCAGTTTAATGTTGTATATTTTTAAGCTGATTACCCTGTTGTTGAATGCTTGAACTGCTTATTGGTTAGGGTGGGTCTGATATAGTCACAAGGTATATTCATAGCTGTGAAATACAATGTGACATGTCACATCTAATTCTTTTTAGCTTATCTCTGTTTCATTTTACATATGTAATTAAGTTCTTTAAATGTATTCTTTTATGAGTGAATGTACATTTTTAGTTTTAATTGAACTAGTAATTTAATTAGTTTTAACTAAGTTGAGTATACATTAAAAATATATACTGATAGCTATTAAAACTCAACAAGGGCAGATAAAATGAAAGGATTGTGAAATAGCACAATCACACAGGGAAAAAATATATCAGCGTATTTATATTGTTTTACAGTATATTGCACATTGTATTGAACCGAATGATGATGGCCATGATTCTCGATTGGCAACTTTATTTCAGCATTGTAATATAGAAGGCCAGTCAAATGAATATGTCATATCATGAGAATATTATATTTAACACACCGTGCTGACATGAAATGTAAATAGTCAACAACACACTATTCAGGAAGGAGTCTGATTAAAAGATAAATCTGAAGCAGCAGGCAAAACACCATCTAGAGGCTTTAGTGACTGGAGCTCCTGCAAATGCTGTAACAGAAGAGTATATTTTGGAGACAGTCCCCTCTATGACCTATGAGTGCAAGTTTCTAACCACATCTCACTAACAAATGCAGTTAAATAAAATGAAATCTGTAGTAGGTCCAGGTACAATATTGGAGCAAATTGCAAAGTTGACTCTATACTGTATTGCCCTACTGGCCATGTCGCTGGTTAGTGAGATTTTAAATAAATCATTGAATGGTGTGAAAGTAGAAATATCAAGAATACTACTACTACAACAACAACTAATAATAATAATGATAATAATAACAACAGTTATTATTACATCACTTGTATTATTCATATACATATTCTTAATATTTTTATATTATTGTATTTTATTGTTATTAATTGTATTATATAAAAATCTTTTGTATTATTCATAGTTGGCTGACTAAGAAAAGCCAGGACAAAAAGTACTCCAGCTCCAGTATCTTCAGTTCTTTATCTGCCCCACTTCTATTTGGAAAACAAATGATAGCATTATCTTAAACCCTACTCCATAATTATTTTGGAAAAACCAAAATAATATTTCTGCTTACACAAGATTGAGAAAAATGATAAGGTGATTGCGTTCATGACACCAGAAAGGATTATGGAAGATTATGATGCATTCCACACCTCCTCTCCAAGCAGATACATTTATCTCAAAAATAGAAAATAAAAAAGCATAGTAATAAGAATAAATCCAATGTTTTAGATCTTACATTTCAGTCACTGTGTATTTCTGTACATAGCATCTTTTAATACACAGCACATTTACACCAAAATAGATTTTGTTTGTACTGTAGTTCAAAGCACAAAGAAAAATGACAACATGTGTGGGATTGTTGATGTACTATTCCCATGTCATGGATTACAGAGTTTAATTTCTGTAATTGGGTAGCAAATAGAATACCATAAACCTGAATCCAATGTTTATTTTTTTACATTACTTCCTTACCAAAAGCTTTGCAAAGAAAATATAAGTTAATTGGTTGAGCAGGATAAATATTTGCATTCAATTAATTCAAAGAATAAATATATTTGTATTGATTGACACACTGTAATCTGAGTATTCTTTTTGTAAAATGGGATGGAACATTTTCATATGGATCAGCACAAAGCATTGTCTTTTGAAAACTTGAACTATTTCAAGGTTTGTATAGAAGTATGAACATTTGGTAATTGCACATTTTCAAATAAAGTAAAACACCTTTTCAGAATTGAGATAAGAACAGGGCCCAGTATTTAAAAAAAAATGATAATGCAACATTTAGTAATGGGGCATTATTTACCAAGGGTGCCTAAAAATACTTTCAACACTGTGAGCATTGTGTTTAAAAAAAGAGACACTAGCACCAGGAATCATAAATCCCCGTTTTCTCAGTTTTCTAAAAAAGAGAATGTTTTACACAGTGCCCACCATCTGCTGAGCTGCAGAGTTAAAGACCCAGGGATCGCAGCCACTTTCCACTGGCAGTGCAACCTGTCGACGGTTCAGCGTCGCACGTGGCGCACTCTAAAAATACCCCTCGCCTCTCATCAGTCTGCTAATGGCCTTTTACGTCATTTCAGACAGATACACCAGAGAAAATGCAGGGATGAAGTTAAAAGGTCAGGCAATGAAAAAAATACCACTAAAAACAATGGATGGTTGGTTGGTTGGTGGGTGGGATTATGGAGAATTATCACAACATACAAACATCAAAAAAAAAAATGCAGTCTGGATATATATTTTCTCTCTGTGTATTTCAGGCAGTAGGTGGCTGAGATGGGCATTCCTCTAGGCTGGTTGAGCGCCTCCCTGTGGCTGCTGCTGTTGTTACTGTTGTATGCTGCCCCCTGCTGCCTGGGTCGTCCATTCGGGCCGCCGACAGTCAACGTGGCGGTGGTGTTCAGTGGCTCTGCCTACCACATGGAGATAAAAGGGCGTCTGAGTCGGGAGAACTTCATGGACATGCCTCTGGAGGTGAATCCCATCACGGTGGTGGTGAACGACACCAATCCTCGTGCCCTGCTCACCCGCATCTGCGACACCCTGGCCACCAACCGCGTGCACGGCATTGTGTTCGAAGACAACATCGGCTCGGAGGCCGTGGCCCAAATCCTGGACTTCATCTCCACGCAGACGGCCGTGCCAATCGTGGGAATCAGTGGGGGCTCGGCCGTGGTTCTGCCATACAAGGTCAGTAGAGACCGCCCCATCTGAAATGTAGTTTTTCAATTACAGCTTAAAGTCCAAATTCATGACTGACATTTTTTTGTTTAAAATCCAACATTTTCTGGGCTGCTGGATGGCTCACCGTGTTAAGTCATGTTTCAGTGTGGGGTTGGGTCCGGTATCAAATGTAGTTCCTGCCAACTGTGGCTGGCCCATCACGAGGGTTGTGCATAATTGACTGTAGCATAACCTAGTGACGAAGGGATTCAGTTGGCAGGAAGGCTGTGGCTTTTTGTGCATGAATGGTTTAGATCTGCACAAGCTGCACATAAAGCAAACTCCCATAAAACAAAAACTGACAGCTCAAATGGTGGACTGCTGTCTATCTTCACTATGCAGGATTGACGAAGGAGGTTGTCATGATGAGACCAGCTTACAAATACAACTGGGCATTGCAAATTGCCATAGAATGCAGACTGGGGTAAAAATCCATTTGAAAACATCTTCCCCACTCCCTCCATCACCCACTTGGCTTAATGTTGTTAGATCTGGAGGGAAAACAGCGATATCTTGCCAACTATGGCCGGAAGTGATGGGACACAGGTGGTCTTGTCTTGCCAAGGGGAATATGGGTTTAAGCCAGCCAGGATTCCACTGGTTGCTATTTTCTTACTTCCTCCCAATGATTTCTCAGGCAAACACAGGCTACTGAGCCACTTCTCCAGGAAGTGCAAGATATTTCTTGTAGTGCCCTTTATGATGTGAAACTGGCTCACTGGAACACTGTACATGCTTCAGCTGCAGGGTTCCTTGCATGGATTTAATGGCAGAATGGTGACACAATTGGAATAATTTGCGGTTCAAAAATAAGTTAACAGTGAGCTGGATGACTTTTCAAGGCTGCAGTTCAGAGAGCATGCTCAGGTTATATTACAGGTACCTGTCACTTTTAGAAAGGAAACTGATGACAAATTTCAGCAAGGAGGTTTACATATTTATACAATTACCTGGAGGAACAGCATTTTTTCCCTGGAACTTTGGAAACAATAATATATATACTATTATATATCCACACTGCTGAACAGTGTCATGTGACTTTGGGTAAAGAAAGCAGATATGAGCATTTCATTCTTAATAGTTATTTGCAAACTGGACTTGCCATATGCAGTGAGCGGAATTGATACTCAGGGCATAGGTGTCCAAAGCACAATAAACAGATTGATTCAGACCCAGAAATGTGCAGTGATAAAGCAGACCGACAAACTCTGTTTAAGAAAAATCCACTAAGACAATGTTTAATAAATACAATGATCTGTTTCTGCAGAAACGGCGATCTGTTCAACCATGCAGCAGCACACTGTGATTTGAGTGGCGGAAAATATGAAGTCTGCCACTTTCGATTTTCATCAGTTAATCCACAGCTCAGCAAGCATTTATGATAAAATAACAAAAAAGTGCTTGTGTGAAACCTCCAGTATAATTAGAATTGGAGGCAAGCCAGGTAATGCTTGATTCAGAGTAAACATGACACAATGAAACACAATTCCTACAAATGCTGACAACGGACAGCTGATTGTTTCAAAAGGAATAGTAAATGGGTCATCATAAATGCTCTGGTTTTTTTTTGCTATGTGGCTCCAGCACTGATAATTATATTTTTATGTACATTACGTGTGAAATCTGATTAAATTGTTGAAATGTGTAGATGGGTGTGCAGGATAGCTGTGCTGTACTGCAGAGGGGGATCATGCTGATGGAGCAGCAGGCCTCTTTCTGCTCTTAATGGTGGCTGGCATGGGCCTGCCACGGAGTTGGGTGACAGCCCGACTCACGCTCAGCCTGATTAAGGCTGCAGCACTCCCCTCCCGTAGGCTCTGTCACACGTCTCCCCGACAGGAGCGAGGAGACTACGACTTGAGGAGCCTTTCAACACATCTACTTGGAGTCTCGGGAAATATATATTTATAGTGTCTACATGCCAGGGTGAGGAAAAGCTCTATAAAAGAACCCTATCATATGATTCCTCTGTCTCCTCATTTTCTTAGGCGCTCTGTGATAAATACTGACAGGTATTTAATAGGGGAGGACCTTTTTTGCACATTCACATACACACACACACACACACACACACTCGCACACTTACCTGTGTATTTAATCTGAACCACCAAAAGATGCCATTAAAAAAAACAAGATTAACTGGACACTACAGTCACTTATTATAAAAAGTGTTCTATCAATACTTCCAAGTGGAAAGAGTCACTTTGTTGGAATGATACTGACATTCATTGAAATAAAAAATAAAAGAAGCCATGAAGAAATTAAGTGTTTTTGTTTTGTTTGTTTTTTTGCTAAATAAATATAAAGGCCCTATGTGACTATTATAGGCAAAGCTTAAACAAACTGTCCTTCTTTACTAGAACAATTTGTGGTTTTCCATGGATAGAGCAATGTAAACCTCAGCATAGCTGCTTACATAATCCACAGTTATTGAGGAAAAATTCTTAAAGATCATCAATTTAACACTGCAGAGTATGCCCTCTCTGATTTAACTATATTCCTTTCAAGAGAATGCATTCTGTTCTTCTGTTATTCTCACAAAAGCAAAAAAACTCTCAACACAGTTAGATCAGCCTTGCATTCAGCTAGTGAAAAATGGAAGGCTCATCAATGGAAGATTAATATCCAGGACCAGACTGAGAGGCCAGGACATTCATGGATGCTGCTCATTGGTCACGCTTAGTGTTCTGAAGATATAAAGAGATTTTTACAGGTCTTGGGATGTCTTCCTACTTCAGTTCTCATTTCACGAATTTTTCCTCAGTTGACGTCTAGTCAATCCTAAGTGTACAATAAATTAGTCCTGGCTCAGGAGTCATTTTAAATTACCGATTTATCATTCATCATGAGAGATGAAATCTTGATCTTACCACGAGTATTTACAAGAAAATCTGGATGACGCTTGACATCTGAAGACAAAAACCTGAATTAGCTCTAAGGCCTTCCTGAAAATCGATTTAGGAATGACAGATGAAGTCTCGGGCACACAGATGTGCTAAAAACAGAGAAGAATAAGACTCTAACCTGGATTTGTAATATGAGGCATGGCGTGTGAGTTATGCCTGAACGCCTTGGCCTGGAAACATGGAGCAGCAGGCTTCCTGAATCTGAGGTTTCCATTCTTGCAGTTTACCGGGTATCCATTATACGTCCCCTTCTGATGAAAATCGAAGTTAATTCACTATCAGCAATCAATCACAGTGATGCTTATTGAGGAGACAGTGAACAAAATCAATAATAATAATGATTAACAAACACGCTGTTGAAAAAATTACACCCTGAGGGCTTTGCTGCGCGGTGCCGGCAGATTTACATTACAGCCCCGATCGACAGGATGGCGCTGTTAAAACAGCGAGGAGGAGCTCAAATGCACTTTAACCCCACAGCAACCTTCCAGCATTTCTGAGAGAAGTTTCATGTGGACCGGTTAAGTCATAGGCGAAGAAAAATGATGAGGCAGATGCAATCGGATGGGAGGTTGTGACTAATATAGGAAACCGTGAACACTGTCAAACTCTCGGCATGTATAGGTATGGGGCATGCCCTCCAAGCCATAACTTGGCATATCCCAATGCCACGAAGAAAAGTACCATTACATAAAAATCCCCAAGTAACTAATTGTGTAACTTTCGTGCTTATGCACACAATCATTGAGCTTACAAGGTTACAGTGTTCTGTCTTCCAGAACAAAGCAACCAGTGTGTGCAGTTTTTTTTTTGTGAACAATGAGGATCATTTATGTCACTCTACTAAAAATGTATGACAGTATGCTAATGTTACTGGGAAATTGGAAATGCATGACAGCTATCAAATAAAATCACACTATGCCATAAAGTAGCCATAAGATTTATTTCGTCGGGGACGTTGCCCTTGAAAGAACAGCGGTACTGTAAGACTGCAGCGCGTGCTTCTGTGTTCCAGACCTCGACAGTTGACCCAGAGTCCTGCTTCTGTTTCACAGGCTCCCCGTCTTGTCAAACATCTGCCAGAGACACACTCCAGTCCGCTCCGGGTCTCTGAGCTGCAGAGCTCTGGGAGGCCGTACTTTTAAAAAAACTAATTTTTCTTTTGAAGCCTGAGGGCCTCAAAAAAGTGGAACAACTTACCCATCGCTACCGAGCCTACTTTTCCCTTCGTCGTTTTTTCAAAGAGTGCTGAGAATCACATGGTTTTAATGTGTCAGACGTGTGCTTAAGATGTGTTTGAGACGCAGCCAGGCAGGATTGGTGCTGGTGATGTGAGGCAGGTGATGCTATACATCTCATTCGACTGAGGCTGAAAGCTGGGAACTTGAGTGCGCAATTAAACTCATTTTTAGAACAATGGGCCCGGATGCGCGCCTCGTCAGAGCAGAGCCGGGACCTCAGCTAGCTGCCATGCTCCGCTCCCGGTGATGATCATTTCTCATTCCTTTTTTGGTGAATTTAATTTGCTGCGAATAAACGCTCATCACGACCACATGACACAAAAGGGCAGGTGAAAAAAAACATCATATATATTGAGATGAAAGGATTCAATGGCGCCTGCTTTCTCCAGAGGTAATGAATATCTTTGATGCAAATTTGAAAAGGGATCACAGCTGCCTTCCCAGCTGATGATCTTCGAATCCTTTCAAAGGTTTGCCGGGAGCGTACAGAGAGATGGTGCTCCATAAAACAAAGTGAACAAAACAAAGACAGTAAAGTACAAAAGCCAGGCAATGGGGAAGATGAACATTAATCAGGTAAACACACCGAACCGTGCACTAAGGTGAGCCACAAAGCTGACCACTGTATCTAAACCTCACTGCTTGGGAAGACATCACCTTGATATGCAAATAGTGTGTAATGAATATATCAATGTTTTGGTTAAAACGTAAGTTTCATATGAACGTCATAGGACAAAAGGACAAGCACTTTTGAGTCACTGAATCTGTTTGGGTGGAACTCAGTTAAATTCATTTTTATAAACAGTACAGTCTGAAGTGCCTGAACTGTCTGAGACATCTCAACAAGGGAGATTGTCAAAGCCATTTATCAGACTGTAATTTGTTGTGAGGGAATGAGTGCTTTACAGTAGGCTTCAGGCATTGCATTGAGTCTATTGATCTGCACCTGTGTGTAACGTTAGACTAATGCAGATTAAATTCAGGTGTGCTAGAGGGCCTTGGGCTGTGCTCTGTGAGTCATTAATAGAATGAGAGCAGTGAACGGGAGAAAGGAGAACGAGGAGGGGGTTAGTGCAATGATTACTCTTGATGTACATTCATTTAATGGTTAAAAGGCCCTAGTTTTATGATTTGCTTAATAATACGCATCAGTTACTGTGAAAACTACTATTCTGTCACACTGGTCTGTTACTGAATATATACTGCATTTAGGAATCAGCAGTTTCAGGTTGTACATTCCTCACCTCAACAAGCATTATTTCAATACTGGCATTGAAATGTTTTTTGTTAAAGTAAGGTCAATTCATAGTGTAAACTCACACATAACTGATTAAATTAAATTTAGTACGGTAGCTGACACAATGCCAGAAAGTGAATATCCAAAAATGAATTAATTTGAAACCAATTTAGGAAAGGCTTATTTATTAACTAAATATTTGATTACAATGGTCGCATATTTTTATTGCTCATTTAAAAAAAAAAATTCTAATAATCAAAAAGAAATTAATTTAACTCATCAGTGGCTACTGTATGTTTCAGAATTGGCCGGCATGATATGCAGTGAATAGGCAACAGATTGCAGCCTGTCAGCATAGTTAAATTATGGTATATAAAGTGAATTATGGCACTGTTCTTAAATCAGGCACATTGGGGTACTAGAAAATTAATTAATTCTTGTTTGAGAGTATCTAAAATCAATTACATATGGTAGGGGAGTTCAAGTAGTCCTTGCTTGCATTAAGAGAGCAAGTATTTATATTCCATTAATTTACTGTGATCATACAAATGCTGCTAATGGCCAGGCTGTCAATCTTTGGGACTGACATTAACATTTAAATGAGCGTTTTGGATATTCCAGTGGGTCACTTGTGCGGGAGCTTACTATGAACAAAAATAAGTAAAACATACTGGGTACATAGTTTGCGGCAACAATTTGCATCTTCTTGTGTCAAGGAAGTTGTTTTTGGATGTTGTTGAGTAACATCTGTCAGTGCCCTCTAGATGCTGCAGATATAATTCCAGAAATCAAGATGCTACCCACCTGGGATCACTGGCAGCCCGACAGGCACTGTGCCTCTCTCAGAACTGGAAATGAGGATATGTTTCTTTACTACTGTCCCTTACCACTGACTGCCAACAGCCAGTGGCTTATTTCATATTTCTATTTTCAGGTTTTGAATAATTTAAGACATAAACACCGCATCTGAGCTCTCCAGCTCCAGGGAACTCGGTGCCAAGGTTTTTTTTCCAGAGAAGTCAGTAGTTTTTATTGCATGGACCTTCCTCCCCTTGCTCTGCACATTAGATCCTATGTGTGTCATGGGCGAGAGCAGGTTATATTACAGCTCTCTTAGTAATCACTGCTGTGGTTACTGGAAATGAGAGGGTGCTTAAACTAGTGGATGTTTGCCAAGATTAAATGTCACCCTGTTGTAGAGGTAATATTTCTGTTTCTGAATATAACTTTTGGGAGAAATATTAATAGGCATTCTGCAAGGGCAGATGGGAAAGGCTAAATGCCTGTCTGTTGAATTCCTGCCATGTTGTGCCTGTCTGTATTTCTGTGGCAGTGAGAGATTTGGTCCTTAACTCTAATCCAAACCATAAATAATGCCATTTTAAGCTTCATTTAGCTGCTAATCTGGTACTGTACCTGTCCAGTGCTCATGCAAAAAGAATGCTGTTAACTAGAGTATAGGTCCAGCCATGAGATTGCATTAGCTTGCAGGCATCATGAAAGCCTCATGCGTGGCTTAAAATAACATATCTGCTTAACAACAAATCTGAATAAATAAATGAACAAATGATCATATTTAAGGGTATCCTTCCCCCCTCCCTCTTCACATTCTATACAGATTAATACATTTGCTTGCGGTTCCTGTAAACCTCACTGTGACTATGGCTGAGGATTAAGAGGACGATAAATATCTCTAATCTTCCCCAGGAAAAGCATACCATGGCTACACTTTACATATTCACTTATATGACTGTACTTACACTGACAGTCATACACTTACATTACAGTGAATTCAGAACCAAATGAAACCTCAGAACATGTTCCACTGGTACCCCAGCCTCTGGAGGATACCAGTAACTGGGTATCATTTAAGCAAATTGTTTCAGAATGACTGTGCATGTACGTGAGAGATCCCTGGTGATTACGTTATATAATTGAAATAACTACAGTTCTCTAGCCACCTCCCAGTTCTCACTCTCTTCATTCCCCCATGAAAAGAATAAATATGAATCACCAGTCTTCATAAACATTTACTTCAACATTCAAAAGAAACCAACACTGATGTGCTGAGCACAGGCTGCATACAACAAAACTTTTTGCAAATGCAGATATGGTGTAGGAGCTGAAGTGGTAGGAAAGGAATAGAATTTGGGTTTACAATGCACATGATTTACCACTGTTTTTATGACTAATGATGTTTATCGTGCCGGCTTATATATTGCAATGCAACAAAATAATAGTAACAGACTTTTAGTTGGCTTTCAAATTGATTGTGCTCTGATTTGTGGGCAGTAGTCACATGGGAGCAGAATCTTATTTTTAGAGCAATGCAGACCTTTGGAAGAGACTCAATAGAATATTCCTGAATACCTGACACTTAGACACTCCTTTCAGATGTCTAGCCTACTTTTGTAATACAGAAAAAGTTATCTAAAGGACAGTCTGTCTGTTCTAAAATAACACACTGCTGTCTTTTATGACTCTGTAATGGTGCCTGACTTACCAACCTCTCTTCCCAATAAGTATTGTTCCTGTGGAATCAGGATGAGATTCTGCGTCTTTAAATATGCAAAGTAGAGGGCAATGTTTCAAGAATTCAAGACTTTAAAATTCTCCTGTATAAGTTACATTATGGTACTTTAATAAGTGGAACTACGGCATCTCAGTAACCCTAGAAAATATGGTGTTATACTGTTTTTCTTGACCTTAAAGATATACGCTTAAAAAAGCTTAAAATATTGTAATGTGTGCGTCATTGTATGGATATCAGAGTGCTGGAGTTGTTTCCACTTCACTCTGAATGCAGTATCACAGGCAGACTCCTTAAATAAATGCTGGCACTCTATTGTTTTTACCCTCCCAAGGTCAGGGAAAGCAGCACATCTGAGCGGGACGTAGCATTAAAAAAGAGCCTGTGCTGCCTGATAATGCCATCTCTGTGAATTTGCTGGGCAGAGCATGGATGTGGGCCAGCGCTGCTACTGCGAGTGGGAGACAAAGGGTGAAAACTATGAATTATTCAACTGTTCTAGTTAGAATAAGAATTTGGCGGCACTGTTGCTGGTGCCTTACATCGCTGGACTGAGACTCTATCTGGAAAATTGCTGTGGACCCCTGTGACCACTGGGGACCTGCCCCTTATGAACATGAGTCATTAATATGGCCCCCGAATTTGCCATAGTGGGAGATAAAGTAGACTCCATTCTTTTAGCTGTATTGATAGTTATAATGAATCATCAGTCGTAACTAATTAATAATAAAGTCAAAGAACTTCTCTAAATAGATGGGTGACTTCTCCACAAAGCCTGCAATGCAGCTGCTGTATGTACACAACATTGAACATTTATGCATAATACATTAGACTCATGCAACTGTAAACCTATTTGGTAGTACAAAATTTTTGGAAAACGCATCAATCAGCAGCATTTTCAGAGTGAGAATGAAAAGCAATAATACAGAATCTACCGTGGATCCAGTTATTGCTGCACTGGATCTTGTGTTTTTGTCTTACACCTGGTTCAAGGACAGTTGAAATAAGCATGCTACATCTTTATTGATATTTTCTTTATTAAGAAATGTAACTTTTGTAGAACTGAAAAATGAAATATTTTAACATATGTAATATTAATTAAAAATGACTTTTCAGGTAATTTTAGTTAATCAAGCTTTTTTGGATGATTGAGTAATGGAATTAAAAGTAAATGATTGTCATTGGAGATAATCGATTAAAGGCCATACCATCCAGACTCTTACTATGAGGTTGTGTAGTGCGAAGACCCTGCCTTTTCAGAACTGTCTATCACAGAGAAAGAAGCCTTGGTGAGAGTGAATCCCAGAGGTACATGAAAAGCCAATATTTTCCATTTTTTGATCTTGCCTTTTCCGATAAAAAAAACAATATTTGCACATATATTTTTTGGTTTCCCGACTGCCACTGAACAGATGAATGCTGAAGGTGAAGTGCATACATCTCCCAATGCACCTTTCCGTAAGCCAGTAGCTATCTGCCTCCAAAGGATGCACAGTAAATTTGTGTTCATCCATCCATGCATTATCCAAACCACTTATTCCTGATCAGGGTCACAGGGGTGCTGGAGCCTGTCCCACCATGCATCGGGCAAGAGGCAGGAATACACCCTGGATAGGTCACCCATCCACCACAGGGCCCACACACTATTCACTCATACATTCATACCTATGGGCAATTTAGACTCTCCAATTAGCCTTGGCTGCATGTCGCTGGACTGTGGGAGGAAACCGGAGTACCCAGAGGAAACCCACATAGATATGAGGAGAACATGCAAACTCCACATTCCAAAACGGCTCTTCTTATGGTGGGGTGGCAGTGCTCTTCACTACCTGCTATTCACTATCACCAATCCTGACTTTTTATGGTGTTTAGTGTGCCTTTGACTGTAAATTAGATTTTTACTCTCTATATAGTTTTTCATCAGTATAAAGTAAATGTTTTAGAAACCTCATCTAATACAGAGCTACTTGTAAGACTGCTCATTTTCAGCACTGTTTCTGTCTCTGCCCAACTCACCTAGTGAGTGCTCATTGTTAGACAGCTTTTGTCCTTTGAGAGGGCACCTGACACCATTAGTATTTCAGCTGCAGTTTGTGATGAGCAGGGCCTGTTGTGGTCATGGAATAAGGGTGTGATATTTCACAAGGTCTCACCCAGTGTATACACCTAGTATATGTATGACTTGTTATATATGTTTGACCTTTGAAGAATAGAATTTTAGCAGGTGCATTCACATTCACCCATTCCTTCAAGAGAGGGATTGTCAGATGTGTTGTTTTTAGATTGTGGTATATGACAGAGGGACAATATGGGTTGTTGTGGGTAATTTGTTAATGGTCCATACAATAGTACATTGTTGCGAAGTTGTTTGTTCTGTTTAACGACTGGCTCGTTCCTGGTCTCTCACTGTCTCTCTCCCCTCCCCAAACATCAAAGGGAATGCCTTTGGCAATTAAGACAAGCTGAGTGAAATAAATAGGGATGGACATCCTGGTTATCACCATGATTGAGGGCGTATCATTACACAAACCAATCAGATAAGGAGGGCCCAGCATGGTCATAGAAACCACAGAATTACTATCACCATTCAGAGTAGAAGTTGAACGGCCCAGGCTGGCAATAAAATAAAGGGTAATTTGTTGCAATCAATTGAAATGTCAATTGGGCATTTTAATTCCAATGTAAATAACGTTTGTTGAGGCTTCCCAGTTTGAAAATGGAGATACCCAACACTGGATTTCACAATTGTTATTTGTAAATATCATCTTTATTGTCTGAGGCAGAAATACATTTACCATTTTTTACTAGATGTGTTCAGTAGCTAAACTGAATTACCCCCTTGCATAATTTAGTTTGGTTTCCATAAAAATAGGCTTTCTTGATTATAATATCATGGTGCTTAGCTCTACGTTGGACAAACTAGAACAGTACTTGGCATAGACAAATCTGTCCCCCTTCACGGCCTTAACTCAGCATCAACGAATCAGGGCCAGCATCCTCCATCCCTGCAAGTATTCATGACAACAGAGGAGAAGGTTAATAGCAGTTGAGATTGAGCCTTGGTAAAGAAGCATTTTCTCATTTTGTTGTTGGTGGTTCCTCGTGGTTCTTTGTTCCATAAATATCTTTCAAGCTGATTCCTTTGTTTCCATTGCACTGAAGCTGCAAGTGGAAAAATATTTGGTCTGGTTTACTGGTATCTCTCACTCTCTTTCCATTAATGTCTTTTTAGTTAATTATTAGTGGTAAATCTGTATGAAAGTAGTATGCATTAATAGTAGACTGAGATGGATTCAGAGCCGCTACACCCTATAGTGTGATAAAGTCCTACTTGTGCGATGTACACTTCCCCAAAGTTATTGATGTGTCTCCCTGGTGGAAGCTGGAGGAAAGTGAGCAGGGAGAGGCCATCATAGTTCCATGCAATGTGTTCCTGAAAAGCACATCATCAGCAAAAAACAAGAAATCTAATCAAGTTCTGTATATTATGTGTCAGAGGCATTTTGCTCACTTAATGAGAATTTTAATTTAAGCATTTGTTATATTTCACAAAAACATACACCTCCACCATAAATCTTCTCTCTACTCATGTGATCTTTGTGGCAGACTGCCTGTGTCTGCTGCTCCTGCTCATTGTTTCATCCTCTCCAATCCCAATCTGCAGGGCGATGGCTCCACCTTCCTCCAGATGGGCTCCTCCATTGAGCAGCAGGTCAACTGTATGTTCAAGGTGATGGAGGAGTATGACTGGGGCAGCTTTGTGGTGATCACCAGCCTCTACCCCGGGTACGAGGACTTTGTGGACTACATCAGGTCCTTCACTGACACAAGCTACTTCCTGTGGGAGCTGCAGGATGTGCTGAGCTTCGAGATGTCGGAGGGGGCCAGCGACACGCGCACGCGCAGGCTGCTGCAGCAGGTGGACGCGCAGGTGCTGCTGGTGTACTGCTCCCACGAGGAGGCCCAGTACCTCTTCAGGTTGGCGGCTGACGTGGGCCTTGTGGGACCTGGCTATATCTGGATTGTCCCCAGCCTGGCGGTGGGGAACCCTGACCTCCTACCCCCCGACAGCTTCCCCGTGGGACTCATCAGCATCATCACAGACCGCTGGAAAAAGAGCCTTCGGCAGAGAGTGCGCGACGGCGTGGCCATCGTGGTCAAGGGTGTGCAGAGCTTCCGCAAGCATCAAGGATTCATCCCCGAGGGGCACAGTGACTGCCAAAGTACTGCCAGACATATCACCAATGACACAATCTTCAGGTGAGTCATGCAGAAGAGGGAAGAAAACTGATTTAAGCCTGCATATATTTTTTGCAGGGGTTGGGGAATGTGTATATGTGTGTATATGCAGCAAGCTCCAGAATAAAAAAACATATTTTTTGTAGATTTGATTTTGGATTTGTATTCAAGCAATTCATGTGGTTAATGTGCAGATTCGCATGTTGTTAATGGGTATTTTTATACATTTTGGTTTTATTATGTAGAAATTACTGCACTTTTTATACATAGACCCCCGTTTCAGGGTACTGTAATGTATAAAAAGGGCTGCAATTTCTCCATGGTGACACCAAAATGTATAAAAATACACTTCAATATAAGCTGCACATTAATCACATGTGAGTTTATTACTAATCTAAAATTGTGTAGTACAGAGCCAAATCAAGAAAATAATTCAATCTGTATGAATAGTGAAATTACTCAACTGCAAGAAACTCTGCCCTTATTTCTATGACTTATTCATATTTCACTCTCATTTGAAAGCAGTACTTAAAACATAACCTCTGAACAAATCATTGCTTAATACCAGGGCAAATACAATTTCAAGAGATATGGGTTTTCTTTTTAGTAATTACAAGGTAATTATGGCACTATATAATTAAGTGCAACAGGGTGAGAGGGTGTGTGTGTGTGTGTGTGTGTGTGTGTGTGTGAGAGAGAGAGAGAGAGAGAGAGTCTGCCTTGTCATGCCCAACTCAATGGAGCTGTCCTACCATCTGTACACAGCAATTCCTGCAGTCAGGTGAAAGGACAGAGTCAGGTGAATTGCAGGCAGGTGTGAGTAGTAGAAATGAAAGAGAGGAGTCTGGCCTTATCATTAGTGAAGGTCTAGTGGGAGGAAGACTGGACATGCACAGCAGTGAGTGCCTAATACATTTCCAACGGTACAGGGAAGGGATTCAGACTTTGCATATGAGCAGTAAAGGTCTGCAGCTGCTAAGTCATTGTCTGCGGCAAATTAAGTCACATCGGAAGGTAAAGTTTACTGATCCTTCTTTGGTTGAGAGTGTTTACAGAAACTTGTAAATTACCATGATCAGCTTTTAAAAATAAAAAACTGTACTGTACAGGCAAAATAATAAATACATGATTATATTTTAATGGACCAGCACTAAGAAGTCATTTTGAAGCTATTTTTGTCCTTTCTACAGTAGCAATTGATAGCATATTGGAGTGAATCAGTTCATTTTCCCCAACCTTCTATCAGATTTGCCTCTCTTTCTCTCTTCCCTGTCTCCAAATCCTTGGTACAGTATATACAGCAAAAATGCAAAAGTATTGCAGCAGCAGTTACACAATTTTTGTTGTTTTGGCTGTCTACTCCAGCACATGATTGATAACAAGATCTAGTTAAGTGATGCATTATTTGGTATTAATCATATGCAATCTGTGAGATGCTTTATATACCCCATTAAGCAATTTGCAATGAGAATCTGATAAGACCATTTAATTGTGAACTTGCATGCTGCCTAAGTCTGTGACCCGCAGACATTATCGGACGCTGGATATCTTCCCTGGTGATGCTCTGCCAGGTCTGTACTGCAGCCATCTTCAGTTCCTCTGTTTGTTTCTGGGACATTTTGCCTTCAGTCTTATCTTCAGCATGCGAAATGCATGTTTAGTTGGATTCAGGCTAGGTGATTAACTTGACAAGTCAAGTACATTCCCCTTTTGGCCTTGAAAAACTCCTTGCTCCTTGTAGTATGTTGGGGTCATTGTCCTGCCTCAAGGTGAAGTGCTGTCCAAAGAGTTTTGAGGAATTTGGTTGGATCTGCGCAGATAAGCTGTATCTGTACACTTCAGAATTCATCCTGCTGCTGCTGTCAGCACTCACATCATTAATGAAGACAAGTGAGCCAGTTCCAGTGCCCAAGCCATAACACTACCTCCACCATGTTTCACAGATAAGGAGGAGGTGATCACAGATAAGGAGGAGTGTTTTGTATCATGAGCAGTTCCTTTCTTTCTCTACACTTTCCTCTTTCCATCCCTCTGGTACAGGTTAATACATGTCTTATCTGTCTATAAGACTTCCTCCCAGAATTTTACAGTTTTTTAAATGTACTTTTAAGCAAACTCTAACCTGGACATTCTGTTCTTGAGGCTTACCAGTGGTTTGCAACTTGGGGTAAATCCTCTGAGGTAATGCTGGTGTACTCTTCTCTGTATGGTCTTTGACACCTCTATGCCTACATCCTGTAGTGTTCTGGATCTGTTCAGCTGTTGAAAAAGGGGTTTTCTTCACAATTTAAAGTATTCTTCGATCCACTACTGTGGTTTTTCATGGTCTACCAGGTCTTTTGCTATTGCTGTGCTCACCAGTGCGTTCTTGCTTCCTAACAATTTATCAACCAATTGATAAATTGTCTTGTTTCTTTGCTGGCATTGTCACTTCTTTGGTTCTCATGTTGAGAGACAACAGAGAATAGTCCAAATGCATATTTCAAATGCCAAACTTCAGACATTTTGTCAGCGTTCTTCTGAATTAACTTATGATGGAAAGATACACGGCTGGCCAAGAAACAACTGAGCAGCCAAATTGTGCAATTACTTTTGATCCCAAAAATGGGGGGGGGGGGGGGGTTTGTCTGTATATAAAGAGAGGTCTGTAATTCCTACACGGATCACCCGGTATGGATGTAAAATCCCGCAAAATAAAGTTAACAGTCTGCACTTTGACCTCATATTCATTGTATTAATTTAAATGCAATGTGCTGGAACACAGAACCAAAGCAAGAAAAATTGTGGCACCGTCCCAGTACTTTATAGATATGAAATTAATTCCTTTTTCCTAGATCCTTTTTCCTAGTGTTCATCATTATAACACAGGGTTTAATCACGCCTCTTAGCTTGGGACTGTATTCATGTGACATGGGAACGAAGAAGGAGGAAGCTGTTAGATTATGATCAGTAATGTTCGCCCCATTCCTTCCGAGGTGCTGTGATGGGGTTTCCTCTCTAAACACTCTCGCTCTCATCTGCCAAGTGTCAGCTGTTATCAGGAGTTCCAACAAGGAGTGTTACACTGGCACTGTGTCACCATGTTACTTTCCTGGTACTTCCATGTTACAATACATTAGAGTTCTCCTTTATTTCTGATTGTCTACATGGACAATCATGGTCTCTATGGGCAAGGCTAATATGTTGCAGCGTGTTTTCTCATCCTCCATTGTATTTTGCACCACTATCCTGAATACAACCAAAATCCTGAGGACACCCCCATGTAATAATGCACAGTACTTTCATTTTCAATGGTTTCATTTTTTTGGTTATCCGGATTTATAAATTATGTTGTTTAATATTCAGGTCAAATTAATTTTAACAAACCCCTCACTCTGCACAACAATAATAATTTGTGCTAAAGGGCTTTCACTAAAAGAACTAAAACAGTTTTTTCCCCTTCCTTTCGATTATAGCCACATGTTGAATGTGACATGGGAACACAAGGACTTTTCCTTCAACAGTGATGGGTACCTGACCAATCCCTCCATGGTGATCATTACTCTGGACCGCGAACGACAGTGGGACAAGGTAAATACCCCTGACTCACAGCCTCCTGCTCTAAAAGGCATTCTATGCAGGACTTTAACCTTGGAAATACTGTATGATAAAACAAGCATGCGGTCATTACTGTGATGCACTACCTATCTGTCTCTGTGCACTTCTTCCCTGTCCTTGCTTGTCTGTCTGTATTTGTTATTCTAAAAAGTGTGGGGATGTTTCTGGTCATGGCCTTTTTTCTTTGTGGGCTGTACCTGAAAAGCATGCAATTAATAGAAGAAGAAGAGGCAGTTCAGCTATTACAGAATAATATCCTTGGTCAGAGAGACCACTAAATGTATCTTAGCTGAATGAATGGTTATGTGCCTTTGTTGCCACGGGGTTGGCTGGTAGGCTGCAGCCGGGGCCTGGAAGGACTTTGAGGCTACTTACTCGATCTGCTGAAGGTGAAAGGCAGCCTTCCATTGAGCTACACGGTGGGAGAGGCATATGACTTCGCTGCAATAGGTACACAAAGCTAGACTATGTACTGTAAAGATGCAAAAAAAAATAAAAGCGACAATGAATTGTGCATGGGTGTGCTTATGTTATGAATTTTAATTTGCTTAAGTTATGAAATTTCTGTGCTAGCACTGGCTAGTGTAGATGTGTTCCATCACCACTAAGCTAAAGCTAAGCTAACTTTGCCGTATATGACTTTTTGCTATCAGATTTGTTGGTCGAGCATTTTGGCATACTTGTAACTGTCTGACTGGTATGAATGCAAAGAGATGTGATTCCAGCAGTCTGCAATATGATGTTACAACATAGTTCACTAGCCAGAGCAAAATATCTACTTGGTTTGTTGGTGCATTAGCTTCATCATCTTGGAGGCATAGGCAGGGTTGAGAATTGAGGATGAGACGTTTTTGTTTGTACAGTAAACACGGTAATGATGCATGGACAAAAATCCTGCATAGTATGCCTTTAAAACCAGGCTGAAGGATAAGAAAACCCCTGGATCAATGTCCCAGAATGGTTGACAAAACACACAAGGTGCACACTATTTGCCAAAGAACTTTACAAGCTTGTGAAATAGAGAGCAAACAAGCACCAGCTTATTTCAGCTGGGTACAATGCTATCTCTATTCCACTTGCAAGACAAAGTACACATGCATAAGCAACCCACTCACTAAACACAAAAGTGGAGGATGCTGTGTCCTAGCTCTACTCTGATAGTTTGTCATTGTCAGTGGTGGAAAAAGATGTAGGCTCTGCTTGTGCAGTCTGTGTGCCAACCTTATTTGTTCTGGGCAAACTGAAATGTGTGGGTTTATATCCATGTTTATATTATGTGTTTGGATTGTCTGGCTGGCCGCATGGAAGACAACACAACACTACTCCATTGATAATAGAGGGGTTTAACTTTGTCTCTGTTATGACAACCTGACAGGCAGTTCACTTTGATGTAAGTGGTCTATTAGCAAACAGTAGAAACTTACCATGTACTCTGAAATTAAAAAAAACTTTCTGGTGGCTTGGAGAAATGTCATACAGGGGTGCTGAGATTTATGACTGAAAACATAACCTTGTACTGCAGCCTTTGCTGTCATCAATATGCAGAATACTTGACATTTATTTACCTCTTTCTGGCATGAAGTTCTCTACTTTTCGTCTCTTTTGAATAGTTTTTTTTTACTGGTCTTAACTGCTGTTCAAGTATGGAGAAGGCAGTCCTGTGCTGTTTTCATAAATATATTTAAATATCTTCAAACTGAGTAATTATTTTTACCATGCCTGATATACAAACCTAAAAATCTTCTGAAATGTTTGAGCTGTGAAGCTCTGCAGTGACTGAAAAAGAACAGTTTATTTATTTAAAAAAAAAATACAAAAGGCACCAACTGTCACTACGACTGGTTTGTACACTCTCTGCCTTCAGTCTAGTACAAATATTCCCAACACTAGGCTTGAATCCATCAGCAGACTTGTCTCCTTTTGTCACGGCAATTGATCTCCTACCTTTTTTCCCTGTATCCTCTGTCTTTTATTCAAACGCTTCTTGCACTGCGCCAGAGAATGATGGTCAGCTCCATCAACTCCCTCTCTGGTGCTGCCCCCACTTTGCTCATCGTGTCACTAATTTATTGGCTGGGATAAATCATGGGCGTGCTCTTTTCAAACTCGGTGTGTCTGACGGCTGATGAACATGCTTCTTTACAATGTCTGGAGAGACGTTCTCGGTCTCTTCTAACCGTTCCACCCAAAAAAAGGAATAGATAACTTCCTAGAGAGGGTAGAACAAAATGTTCAGCATGAGTAAGAAGAAAAGTAGGGATCTGAGAGAGAGACATACTAATTACCACTATTGCTGCCACTATTACCACTGCTAATCTGAAATCAGAAAAGCCTTTGTTTTAATTTAAATTCCATGTCCTGTCTCCATGAAAAACATACACAAGAAAGGACACATTCAAAATGAAAAGGCTATTTACATGGTGGTGTTTGTCAATGAGACAAATCATGAGACGGCAACCATTTACTTTCCTGACCTGGTTATTTCTGCCATAATTAGTTAATCCATTAGGAAACAAAGTAGCCCAGAATTAAAAACAGACCTGGTCCTCTGCTACTGTTCATGTTCAGTCTTTAATGAGCCGTAGCAGAAAACCTCTCCCCCTTCAATTCTCCAAAAATAATTCAGCCCTGATTTTAATAGGAGGGAGAACTCCAGCCAACTGATTTAAAAAATGAGAGGCCTGTGTTTTTTTACTGGCTAAGTTTATGATGTTTTCTCATCATAAAGAAAAATCAATGCTGTAAGTGTCTCATAAACTTTCTATGGCTGATACTGTGTTTTGGAAAAGAGTTTAACATGGCTGCAAAGCTGAAATATGGTTTCCTAACCAGTGTGTAATGAGATTCTACACGTGCATTCATAAGCCAAAACCCATACGCTGTAAAGAAACAACCAAACAAATGAATCAAAATGTAAATTGGACACAAATTTTAAAATGTCCTCAAAGTGGCAGTCTTTTTAAACATATGGCAATTTTGTATTCTCTCCAGACCATGAAAACAAATATAATAATCAGGCAGAAACATTTTCTTCAGCATATTGATAGTTTGTCTGGAGGAATCATCTCTCAGAAGTTCATTAAACGAGAAAGCAATGTTGGCATGCTTGTTTTAACAACAATGTGTTTACAGAGCAATGGTTTGGGGCATCCCTGGCAGAGAGCTCCTCAGTGGCTGCTGAGAACTTTCTAATAAAGATGAAGCCAGGAATTGTCAATCATTCAGCCCAATTCAAAAATTTGTGTGATGTGTGTGTGTGATAGAGAGAGAGAGAGAGAAAGGGGGGAGAGAGAGAGAGAGAGATAGATGGAAATATAGTTGCGATTGATTTGTTTCTATCATTCAGGTTTAGCTTAAAAATAACTTTTATATAGAGTTAAATCTGGTCAATATTTTCTATTACTTTCTTTCCCTTGCACTGTAAAGAAGCTAATGAATAAAATTACAAAGAAATTCCAATACTAATAATTATGAAGCAGAGGCTGATATACTAACAGAAAAAGTTTAGAAAGTGTTCGGGGAAGAAATAACCTCTGTCTTGCTTGTTTATAATAGTTTAGAAGGTGCATCCATGAATGGCTTCAGGCTACTTTTAAAAGAGGGTTATTATTTTATGTGTTAAGCATTAGCAACAGCACAAGAAATCAATTGCATTGCAATATTTACTAATATGAAATAAATAAATAGCACAAATATGTTTTCGTAAGTTACAAATAAATACAGTTGGCTTACAAATAAATGTAACTGGTTCACAAATATGTTTTTGCACTCACAGACAAATACTTGATGTGCAGTTTATGCTTCGCCTGGAAGCGCTTGCATTTATTCATGGGATAGCTACGCTCACTCATTCATTACACTGCTTCATAAGCACACAGGAGCAAGAGCATGAGCAACAATGTACATTTATTGAAAAAGAGTATCCTTAAAAATTCACTGGCTTTTCCCATTGATATGCATGAAACAACTTGAATATTTGGTGAAGAACCTTTTTAACCTGTGGTTCAAAATTATTTCTACACTTCACATCTTGGGTAGGCAAGCAGCCCATTAAGCTACAATTTCCCGTCTTTGCATTGCACTTGCCTAATTGTGGGACTGCAGCTGTGAATCTGAAAATGAACTGCTCTGTCATACAAATTTCTCATTGGAGGAAGTTAGATGTGGTTTTGGCAACATGTCAAAATCTTGGATCCACATTTTTTCTTTTTCTTCATAACCCACTACAGAGGTTCAACATGAGGCTGCAATGTATGGGAAATGTCAAGAACATGAATGATGGAGCCAATGTGCTTCATGTGTGATCTTGGGAATTCAGGTGCACTAACAGCTCTAACACCTTGAGAAGTCATTTAATGGCATAACTTGTTGATTAATACATTTTCCCAAAAAATGGGAATCTTATTATTTTATAGTGATGCAATTGCTCAGAGATAAACAAATTCCCCACTTGTGAACTATGGCACTCAAAGTATTGAAAACGGTGGTGCAAATTATTTTTATACCTGTGTATTTGGTTAATAAAATTACTTGTCCCTTGTAGATCAAATTCATATCCTTTAACTTCTTATCCTTTCTTTATGCATGTTGCATTAGCTCTGAAACCAGTGGTGTGTCATCTTCCCTGCCCTATAAAACTCATATCGGTTTTATTTCCTCCAGCCCTGGGCCTGTACACTTTTAGCCCTTGTGTTCCAATCACTTATTAGCACCTGTGAAAGTGTTAGCATGGGTAAAATATACCCAGGACATTACTGCAATTTTAAAACAATACAGGAATAATCATGTTTACTGGTGAAAAATTCGAATGAAACTGGGTTTTCATGCAGTAGATTATTGACATGTATTGTTTTGAACATTCTCATTTATTTTTACCTTATTTCATTATATTCAAAGAAACCATGTAGGCAAAAAGACAATGAAATACTGATTATGGCCAAGAAACAGAAACACAGAAGAAGAACCACATTTATGCTGGTTTAGGCAATAGTTGTGAAATACATCATTCCTCTTACCAAAAGTTTAAATGACCCAAACTGATTATTAGAGTTAAATGCATATTTTTGATGTCCATGTTAAATATCATGTATATAATTTTTACAGTCTCATGCCAGGTCCATGCTTATGCTAGGGTTGCCAGATGCCCAGATTTGTTTTCAAATTATTTGTATAGGTCCGGTTTGTGGTCGTGACCGGACAGTATAAATGTCTGGTCTAAATAATTGATTGAAATTAAACCACTAGTTTGTAATGAATCCCATTGTTTCTCCAGTTACAATTTTGTTTTGCTCCTATTCCTCCCCTCCCTGGTCCATGATATTATAATTATAAAATTTTTCATTAAAAAAAAATTGTGTAAATTATTAATTAGCATTCAAACACCACTTATTCTGGGAAAGCAATTTTTCCAAAAGAAATGACACTCAGTATATGTAAAGGTATTTGAGACTACAGTGAGGGATAGCATGGAGTATATGGTTATAAGAATATGTATACTGTATAAGAATATAGCTATATTTGTAAATATTACTGTTTGTTCAATAGCAATTTTTAAATGACATGAATGGTTGAATTTTCAGAGATTAATTTCATTTTCAGGGCCAGTTATATTTATGTGTTAAACCTGAATTACGCAACAATTTTGTATACAATATGTGTAGTGGACCCAGAGTGGACACAGAGTCTCCTGTCCAGTCATCTTCTTAAAAGGGAGTGCGGCAATACATTTGAGGACTATACTGAAAGGCCTAATTCATCACTCTGCTTTTGAACCCAAGGCTTCTTTCCAAGGGATTCACAGGGCTTTAGAGCTTGACTGTAACAGGAAGCTGAATGCACTGGGGATTATAGGGCTTTACGACTCCAATGCTGCAATATTGACAAGGGAAATGCAACCACCTTCCCTGAGCAGCCCAGAGCAATCTAGCCCTTCCTCCTCATCACAGTGCTGTTATGTTTGCATGCGTTCCTTTCATTTAAGAGGTTCCAGAAGGGGTCAGCACAACTTCATTTAGTAAATACTATACCATTTCTCTTGCTTTACAGTTATCACAATATAAAATGTGGTGTGAAAGGAAAGAAGATGGACTCCTTGCTCAAGCGTCCCTTGCCCATTTCTCTTCCGGGGACACTGTCATTAACTGTCATTTTTTTCCTTTTAATTCCTCTCTTTCCCCTCTTGTTCCCCCTGACGTTTGTATTGCTCTGCTCCAGGTGGGGAACTACGAGATGGGGATACTGCAGATGCGATATCCAGTGTGGCCACGCTACGGCAGTTTCCTGGAGCCGGTGTCTGATAACCGCCACTTGACCGTGGCCACCCTGGAGGAGCGCCCTTTTGTCATTGTGGAGAGCGTGGACCCCGTCACTGGAACCTGCGTCCGCAACACTGTGCCCTGCCGCCGCCAGTCTAACCGGACAGAAGTGTGAGTGCCTCAGTCTGAGCAATGGGCGGAGCTAAGGGGGAATAACAGGGAAAGCTTTCCCAGGCACTAGTGGGTCCAGGGGGTTCCTAGTGGTGGGGTGTGTATGTGTGTGTATGTCTGCTTGCGTGCACATGCAGGGGGGGCCCTTTTCACATTTTTTTCCAAGCACAAATAATTTCTAGATTCATCCTTGAGCTAAGCGTAGAACACAATCTTCTGCCATTTTAAATTGTGTTAATTGACATTTAACTGGAACCAAAGGAAAATGATTGAATATATCAACAACACAACATTTTCAAAATACAGTTTTCCTTTATGCTTGCATATTATCTAGAAGTTAGTATGCTCATTATGTGGAATCTTCCTCCTGACAGTTGAATAAAGGGCAACGTTATCCAGTTTTATACCAGTACAGTTGTAATGTACACGTGTTTATTGTTGGTTATATTTTGGGTGCCAATAACTGACAGGTCATTGAAGGATGAGTGGAAGCCAGATGGCCTAATGTCTCCCAAGATTACTGAATGGCAGTGACAGAAATGACACATTAATTATCCAAAAAAAGAACAGAGGACCTTTACAAGAAAACTTATTTCTGCAAATGCAAGTCAAATATTTTTTTTATGAGGTAGGAAAAGATGCAGTATGACAGCCTCTATAAAATCTGTCTCCTCCTGTATGTTCACAACTGTTTGGAGTTCACTGCACTTAGGTTTACTAAGTGTAACAGTAAGTATAATTAAATAAACAGAAAAACTGCCCAATACCCCAATATCACACTAAGCTTAAAAGATGCTTTCTCAGTTATCAACCATGTGAGTCTTTATCTTACCCAAACTGAAATTTTAATTATGCAAGACATGTGAAGTGCATTGTTGAGTGTTATCACCCATTAATTGCCATTAATGTGATTTATGTGTTGCTTGCTGAGATATCTATTATCACCTGATGAAAACAGCAAAGCTGTCTCCTCAATCCCAAACCTGTTTGACCAAATCTGCGTTTATTTGTTAAAGAAGGGGAGCTATTTTTAAACCATTAAATTTACATGCATGCGGTAGTATGCATATGAAATTTATACACTTTACCAAAGGCACTTTATCATCTGCAATGATGTCACTTTTTGAAATCTACTGATTCCATTAAAAGAAATGGAGCTGTGGAAACATTTCAGTTTCATGGAAAAAAGTTTTATTATTCATTCTCCTTAACATGTTTGGCTATCCTAGTTTTTTAAATGTATCTGCTCAGTGGCCAGTTCTTGCACTGAAATTGTGATGAGGCACACTCACCACCATTGAACCCAGCAAACCTGACCAAACAGCTTTGAAATCATCATTCCCAGATTATTAATTTTTTGCTTCTAACTGCTCAATAGGCTACCACTACATTGTTACAGAACAGTGTAACATACAACAATATACAATTACAATTAACTAATGACTAGATTACATGTTATTTTTTTATGCTTTTAATATGCATTTTTGACTATTTTGAAATATTCTGTGTGGCGCAAAGCATTTGGAATTGTGTAAAACAGAACTCTCTAAGCATAACTCTTCCTAACAATCTCATCTACAATCTCATGAATCCTAAGTTCCTTCTAATGGAAAATCAGAAAGATTGATTATTAGGTGAGAACCTATTACAGTGAAATTCACACACTGCATATGTTCCCATACTTGAGCATGGAATTCTTGAGTACTTATCTAAAGAAATCATTACAGTCTCATTGACCATAATATACAATTCACGATAAAATAAGAGAAGGAAATAAATATGTGATTTGGTAACCGATAAACTATTCACAGATCACTCATTGAAATGCATGGATTATAGGGCTAAACTGAATGTATCAAAAATAACATTAGTTTTTTCAAATTCACATTAATATCTCTTACATCCTTGTTGATGATGACGCATCACTGCAGTATATATAATGCTTTTGAACAAATTGTTAAAAAGACAAATTGCATTGCACTAGGGCTACCAATAATATATTTACGATAACAGTAACTTGTATGTTTGGAAGGAATGCAGTAAAGAATGTTGGGGTTAATATCGGGTGATACTTGGCCCAAGACCTTCAGGTGCATATAGTTGCATTTTGCCCATAAACAATGAGCTATTTACTAGCCGAAAGTTAGTAATATTCTTTGTGTGTGTCAGCAGACCATAGGAAAATTGTCAAAGCTAGGCTTTACTCAAAATAAAAAATAAGGAAATTAAAGCACAGCTGGAGATGCAATATATGTTAGATTGTTATGATGTAAAAAAGCGGAAGATTTAATTGTTTCATATGTATAATAATGTGATGTGTTGCTTATTGGCAGCTTCATCCTCCCATTCTCCCTTCTCTGCAGGTGGGGCCTGAGCCCACCGGCTCATTATTGGAAATCCTTGTTCTATGTACTCTTTGTTTTAGCGCTCAGCTGTCCAGACACTTTTCAGTAAACAAAACTCTCTTCAGAAAAAGCACAGATGGGTCGGAGAAAATGAGAAACAACTGCCGGTCTATGAGTGTGACGTGGAGGTTTACTGCGCAGCAGGGTGATCGAGTGAGTGAATAGCTCTGCCAATAGTGCTGGCAGACTTCACAATGTAGACCTCTGCTGTGTGCGGACGGGAAGTCCCTGAAAGCATTCTCATAATCAACATTATTGATATTATCACTGTGAATCCCTTGGAAAATATTATCGCTGTCAAAATGGCCAATTTAACAAATACTGACGGGCCCCAGGTACAAACTTACATTCGGTGCTTTTCAGCCAGAAGGACAGAATCTTTAAAATCAACTACAGAACTATCTCGACTGCACAGCTAATGACACTAATAGAGAAAAACCTTTATTTTATGACTCCCCAACGGCTGCTCCTCCAAGCTGTACTGTTAAAAAAAACACCTCAGCGCACGCCAAGCTTCTGCTGTTAAACCAACAAGGAATAAACAGCAGAAAGAAGCTGAGGAGCTGTCATCCCCAAGGGGAATCAGATTGCATGCCATCAGGTTCCAGATGTTGCAGGTGCATTCAACAAGCAGGGACGGAAATCTGAGGGGAACGACGCCAGCGGTGGCATAAAGAAAGTCAAATAAATCAAATGACCCAACCACAGGGGAAAGGGGGAGGGAAACACCTGGATCAATAAGAGAAATGTATCGACTGCATGACAGTGTGAGTCACCTCAGGGCAAGTGTGCTCTGAGTGCAATAGGCTCTGTGCTGAAACTTTTAATCGAGCCTGTGGCTCATATTTTCATGAGTCAGTGGGCCTGGCATGTGTATTCATTAAGTACCGCCGGCGACGGCTTTACGGATCAGCAGGGTGCTGTTTCACTGCTTGTTCCAGAACACACATAAACAATAAAGTGGCGAGCCTCCTTCCAAGGACCTATTTGTCAGACGGGGTCTTCGGTCCAATGTTTCATCCTTCAAGTAATCAGTATGTGAGTCCCGGCCCAACCGCACAGCGAGTGACCGGACTCTCCCTACTTCCTCCAAGGGTAAACCCTGTGCACGCTTGTCTGGCGCTGGCGTATTATTGAAGACGTGGCATTGAGATTCCCTGAATCCATTCCCTGTCTTCCTCAGAAACAGGCCCTTGTGTCCACTTCTCAGTGTGCCTGATACAGCCTGTCCAAGCTGCTTTCTCCATTAAAAGGTTTATTGTACAATCCTTTAAGAATCATAAGGATACCTTGCCATCTTTTCCAAAAAGAAGCCAATTTTACAAAAAAAAAGTACTATCTGCTAAAATGTTAATTATTTTATGTGGTAGACATTGAAATCCTTGTAATGATCACAACAGTGACACAGGTTACCTAGCCTTCAGTTTTCTTGGGATAACCGTTTTAAACATGACAGTAGTTAATAACTGGCACTAAGTTGTGGTGGTTTGATGGTTAAGAGTTGTACTTAATAATTCCTGGAAACAAAAATGCAAAAATACCACAACACACACACACACACACACACACACACACGCACAGAGTTTGACTGATTAAATCATTCAGCTACAAGTCACAGCTCACTTAACCCACAGTTCTGAGCACTGACAGCTGGTGAGATGGGGGAACAGGGGACTGACTTGTTTACTTTATGTCTCAGCCAGTTTCAGACAGGGACTTTTCTCTGAACAGTTCATTTGTTTCCCTTTGCTGTGACTGTTTCTTTGGCTGCGATTTTCACTTTCCCTCAGCCACCTCATCCAACTGCACACTTCATTAGACAGAAGGTCCATGGGAGGTTAGAGGTGATGTATCTTTATTGCTCTTTGCATTTCGCTCCACCGTGCTTGTTCCTTCGGAGTACTTAACAGAGCCACTCTGTTTCTTTGGACTTCTTCAAGCATCTCATTGTCAAAGCTTGCCAATAAGAAGGACGATCCTGCCCATGAACAGGACAAGTTTTCAGTAGGAAATATATAAAATAAATAAATATATAATGCAGCTGAAATTTGGGTTGTACAGACAACATGCATAGCAATCACAAAATAATTGCAGAGGTGTAAGGTGCAAATTTGAGTGTTCTCACCATACTGTACCTTAATCTGTTCACTCTAGACTTTCATAATTCCGCTGCTACTAAGGGGTGGAGCCATTAATGGCAGCTGGAAAGACAAGCTATCTTCATGCCACGAGACAGCCTCGCAACCTTATATGATATGTGATATAGAGACAGGCACAATGAGCTGTTATAAGATGGTATAGGGAGGTTATGATCACAAGTACGTATGGATGGGCCACCACCTTGGACCTCCATTGAAAGGTATCTGGAGAAATGATAGGTACATTCATGAAAACATCCAGCATCATACAATGTGTCTTATTACTATCACTAGATTATGGGGATGTGTACTATGCAGTTGCTCTCTTCCTGGAGGAGGGGGAGGGGGGTCTCTTGGTGGTGCAGGGTGTTACAGCCTTACTCCGGGCCAGACCTTTTTGGACAAACAAAGAGAATTGTGAAATGTCAAAGGCTTGCTCAGGATGAAATTTCTCAGGACGGCCAAAAGACATTCGGGGAGAATCTGCTAAACAGTTGTCCTAGTACCATAGTTCTCTCATAGTCCTTTTCACATTGTTGAAACTGCATATTTTTGGTTATTGCCAACTGTCATATTGTGTCATTATAAACGTCTTTCCTTTCTCAGTGCATCCAAGGTACGTGGTTCGCTTATACACCGACTGAGGTGTGCATCTCTGCGAGAACCAATCACTGTATTGGTCTCATATGCGGTTCTGTGGTGACACCATTAATTATTTAATCATTACTTCCTGAGTATATTGATGGGTTCACTAGCTGGATGTTCAGCTGCTCCGGGATAGCTGTTTGAGACAGTGTCCAGATAGATCCTAGCGTTATTTCTTAAAATAATAGTGGTGTCATAGTCCAGGATATTTAGGTAATCCCACTAACCAGGGCTCCCTGGGATAGCTGTTAGTTTTAATACCCAAACAAACATATTTCTCATGTTAAACTCACTTCTTCATGGTGCCGAAACATTATTTGTGAGTTTCCCAGATGAACCGTACATTTACCTCCTAGGATAGACAGTATTAGTGTCAAGAGAACACTTATGAATCTCTGGCTGCAGTAGATCTCAATTTCTGGGATGACCCTAACCCTAATGTACTCATACAGTAGATAATTCAAAGCTGTTGAGGATGAGCACAGTTAATTAACATGGTAACATAAGCATCACTGGCTGCAGAGGCACTCAACATGAAGGCCCTTTTCCCAAGTCTATTTGTGCCAAAACATTAGTGATACCAGAAAATACCACCAGAGTGAGAGCTGTGTCCCTCTCACACTTAGCTGCATAATAATTCTGTTAGTGTGGAACAAGAAAACATTTTGGCGATCACATCTATGATAATCCAGTTTATAACTTAGCATAATGGAGTTTCTCCTTTCCCCATTGTCAGCGTTGTGCCATTGTGTGCGCCTTCCCATGTTAGCAGTCAATCCATTTAAAATATGTTTATGTTTTCCCCTCTCAAAACCATAGTGAGGGAAGGCCAAACATTTGTATGCACTGTTAAAGACATTTAGGAGTGGAGAGAAAGTGCCACCGTCAGTATGTTGTCGTGGTATTATGGGAAGCAGGCTGGAGTTGTAAAAGTATGGACAGTGTGTAGGCGGCTTATCCCATGTGGCTGAGCACGCATTAGCCAGGTGAGTAATCCAGTGTAGTATTTTCTGTAGTAGTATTTGTTTGTTTATGATTAATTTGTACAGTCTTTGTTTTGGTCTGACTGAGACATCTGTCACCATGGGATCATAATGCCTAACCAATCAGTCCACTACTGTCCTTCTCTCTGCTCCTGACGTCACCAGAACACATGTCCCACTGGCTTTTTTAATGCCAGTGCATAAAGACCATGCTGGCCTGTGTCAGCTTCAGCTACTGATTTGTCAGAGTGTGTGCAGTGCCATATGACCAGAATATGAATTTTAGAACACGAATGAATGAATTACTGGGCTAATGTTGTGATAGTTTTTTACCCCCACTATTATATTTATTGATGTAACAGTGCCCAAATGCATTTGCCAGATGTATTAGAGGACGAAGCGAATGGGCTGTACTCAAACTGATACTCTCTTTTCACCTGCCTCTTTGAAGTTGAATTGCTGGCTGTCATCGCAGCACCACACAAGGAAGAGAATGGGGAGTAGATGGACAATATATTGGATGAATGCTTTTTATCTTTATTATAGAATTATAAAGTTACAATTCAAAACTGCATCAAAATATAACATACAAAAACTCAGCTATACATTGTTTTTTTTTATTGAATGAATGCTGTCCTCTAGTAGTCTTCTATTCACCAGTTAAAATATGTTTAATATAGATATCATTTGATCACAAAATATTAATCTCAATAAGTTATTGTTAACATTATCTAATAATATATATTTAATTGATTTGCAAAGTTGCTTTTAATTTATGTATACTCAACTCAAAATGAGAACTGTAATTGTTTATTAATTTATCTTATGAAGGTGTTCTTAAAATGCTTCACTTGAGCAGCACACTTAAACCAAAACATTCTATTAACTTCAACTTCATGACAATTCACATCTTGAATTCCTGAGTTCGCACTGCCAACCTTTTGACCTATTAGAAAGAGGGGGTTTGGCCTCGGGTAACCCTTTTCATTATTTATCATGTCGTTAGAATGAAAGGAGGATTTGTTCTGATGATGGATGATCTTGTGTCAAAGCCAAATGCCACAGAATTGGTTTGGGCACATTTTGGTTTTATTCCAAAGAAAAAGGCAAGCCTCACAATATTGGCCAGGCAATTTGCTGCTTATGCCTGAAAAAAGTTAGCACTAATCAGGGTCACACCACATTTTGAAGCATAAATGCCATTCTTTTTTCGTAGGTTGGGCTATTTATAATTTTATTGTTTTAAACATTTACTTTAACACTACCTAGATTTAATTTAGATTACAATTAAACCTTCAAAAAGTGCAATGTTACCATTATTTAATGGTAACCATTATTTAAAAGTCAATGTTTAATTATTTGTATGTTGCATGTGTATAAGACAGCATGCTCTCAGAACATTCTTGTTTACTTTGTTTCTTGTTTAGTGTAGTTATAGTTAAATATTTGTTTTGATTATTAGCTGCTGTCGAAAATTGATAGGCTATTCACAGCATAAGTGTGTAAATGTTTTTCTAAATGTCTGTGACTAAACTTTTTTCTACTACTATTGTTTCTTTTAACAAATTATTGGCCATTTTAATAATGTTGTTGTAGTTTATGTTGTTTCTAGCTGCTTAAAAAAACCCACCCCCATCAGCCAACAGTATTACTGGTAATCCTACAGGGTATACCAAGCACCAATATTTGGCTAATTAATCTTCCTGTGTTCACAGCATTGTGGGTCACTCAGAGCCCTATACCAAACTGTGCTGCAAAGGTTTCTGCATAGACATCTTGAAGAAGCTCTCTCGGACCATCAAGTTCTCCTATGACCTGTACCTGGTGACCAATGGCAAGCACGGGAAATTGGTCCGGGGCACCTGGAATGGGATGATTGGAGAGGTGAGAGAGCAGTACCTTCATCACTATCTCTGTACTATCTGCTACACACATAGCCAGTGTGCGTGTGCGTGCATGCATGTATATCTACATGTATGTGTACATGCCTGTGGATGGTGGGGGGCCTAAGGAATAGAATGAGACACACAATTAAAAAATTACAAATAAAAAAACTGAATTGGTAAAAAAACAGGTGATTTTGATGGGTTGAATTGTTCATTCTGAAACAGTCCAAAATAAAAACACCTTGAAGGTTGAGCTAATGACTTGAGATAAAAAATAAAATGCTCCAAGTCATAGTCAAGGAGTGCATAGTAATAAAAGCAAATGTCCTTGTAAATAATCTGAGCCATCAAATGAATAGACTTTCCTCTGCACAGCATCCCAAAGAAAGCGAGGTGACAGTCAGTTCTAACATTACCACTTTCAGATGCGTAGGGGCAATTGTGCTCAATGGAGCGTTGGTTGTGAATGACAAAGGAACGACTGACACAGTGTAAAAAACCAGGCCCAGTAAAGTCACACGCATGCACAGAACAGGGTGATAAATATCAGGAATTTGTGTTTGGGGAGGAAAAGCATGAAATAAAATGCACTATAATCACTGGCAAGGGATCTGTCTGAGCCAAAATGGGGCTTCTTTCGATCATGCTGACAATGAGGCTGAGATCATTGATTAATGATCAGGGCAGGGTTATTAGCTCTGTCTCTGTGCTCCTTTCCTGTTCGTAACCTTGTCCTAAATTCTAGGAGGATTAGTTGCAGAACAGGAGCTTTGCCAAAATCTGCTGAAACACCTGAGTGCATGGATGAAAAATGGCTGCTATTTAATTCATAGTATTCACAAAAGGAATTGGGTTTAAAAAAATGAATTTGGACAGTTCATCCTGTTATCTTCTGCTGCATATCGACTGTCTTGATCTTCACGTTAAAACTCCTCTTTTGGGTCCTGATGGCTTAATCTGTTTCATCACCTGTTGATAATTTCTGTTGGATGAATTAAAAGATATGACTAATTTAAGGCATACCGTTGAAGTTTTCTATCTTGCAGTAGGACAAGGATATGGGACCTGCGCTGAATCAATCATGGTGTCATATTACCATCAGGATAACACAGCAGGGTGGATGAATGTCATTCAGTGGTTGGAATATGAGCCTCATCGCTATTTTGGCTATGCTCAGACTTTGACTGGAGAAAAATAAAAAATAAAAAAGAAGTTCTGAATGTCAGTCTCACAAGTCAATATGAGCACATCCTCACTTCCAGATTGCTGTTCTTTTTTCGAAATTCTAATTGCAGTTAATTAGCAACAGAGTATTTAAGTATCGGAAATGTGTTGGAAAACTGTATAATGAGGCTTAGACATATATGCCATCTATGTCAAAAGACATCCTGACTTTAATATGCTAATGAAAAAGAGAGTGATATCCGCATTGCAAATGGATTTTTACACTCAGTTATTGACAGCACAATAAGCAAGTTCATTAATTAACTGACAGCCTGATTGCTTAGTATTTGATTGGTGGTTAAATATGTCAATTTGACAAAGCTGAATATAAATATGCAAATTATTTTTCATGAGCCCCTTGTGATTATAAAAATTGTATTTCATTACTGTTTTATGATGGCAGATTTAAAAGCAGGCACTGTAAAGATGCACAGTGTCAGTGAGGAGCTGCGATGTTTCATTTAAAACTAAAGGGTAACAATGAAAACTCTCCAAAGTCCAATTCTGTCATGGAGCTGTGATTTTAAGAGAACTCTAAATTCGAAAAAAGGCACACGGATGGCTCTTAACCATCACCCAAATTAAATGGAATTGCAGACTTGCTCCTGGCTGCCTATACCCTATAAATTACTACACAAAATTTGTGGTGCTCGAGTTGGTGCTTGATTCATACAAAGTGGACCTTTTCTTTGAAAAAAGAAAACAATAGTAACGTAGTGAACAATAATAACTGAGTTTTGGCTTCAGCTGCCCTTAACAAGGCAGTCAAAAGTGAAAAAGCTGCTGCGTTCCAAGCCCTCATTCCTCCTCTTCCTCTCCCCTCAGGTGGTGTACAAGCGCGCGGACATGGCCATCGGTTCCCTCACCATTAACGAGGAGCGGTCGGAGATCATCGACTTCTCTGTGCCGTTTGTGGAGACTGGAATCAGCGTGATGGTGGCCAGGAGTAATGGCACTGTTTCTCCTTCTGCCTTTCTAGGTGCGAAAGTCTCTCTTTTTTTAAAATAAACAATATTACATATATTATATTTAAAAAACATATATTATGCAATGTCTGAATGTCAAAACACAGGTTCTTTTGAGGAAAAGTATGTGTGGCACAAACCACTTCACTACGCAGCTTAAGTAAATTTAATCTGATCTACAATGTCCCTCGAGGGACATCTGATTTGGATTAAAGACTTCTCCCACGGCGTAAATAAATCCTACATTCAGAAGTAATAAATTGAACAACCAAAAAGTAAAATACATCCTGTGGCTGCCTGCATGGATCTGAAATATAAACTTTGTCTTTAAAGGTAAGGACATTCTTGTTGGTGCTCTCCCCCATATCACTCTGTATGTCCACGGTTAAGTGTTAAGAGACATTAGTTCTGTGTGAGAATTACTTAATTTTTCTTTTTTGCTCTCATTATTTTCCCCAGAACCATACAGTCCAGCGGTGTGGGTTATGATGTTTGTGATGTGCCTTACTGTGGTGGCCATCACTGTTTTCGTCTTTGAATATTTCAGTCCTGTAGGATATAACCGCAGTCTGGTCAGCGCTAAAGGTAAGCCCAGTTTCTTGACTAGTTTTTCAATCTTTTAGTTGGCAATTCCAGTAGACCAAATTACAAGAGGGTAGGGGCAGTACTGTCTGAACAAGTCTAATCAATCCAGATATACTGAACTGACAGAACATGCGCTGGTGTTCTGATATAAAAGGTCATTTTCCCTGGTTTAATTAGTGCTTGTTGCTTCACAAATCTGACTTTGATTGATTGCTAGGGTTTTGTTCCTGCCTGTGACAGACCAAAAAGCTACCATTGCAACAGCTTAATTTGTTTACACGTTGTGCTGATATACTGTATATATTTTTAGATCAGCAGCCACTGGCTTATTTTCATTCAGCTTTTCTTTGTAAATAGTACTCACTGTGTTATAACAGACTTATTGCCCTGTCCTCTTTTGTAAATACAAACCCCTCTTTCCCTGTGGCGTACTGTATGATATGTATGACAGTATGCCATTTGGAAGCATCAATATTTTTCATTAATGATATTAAAGTTTTAAACCGCTTTTACTTGATACATGGGCAAGTATTTCATGTAATGAAATATCCTATTTAGATGGTTAAAATAATCTGCATTAAGAGTTTAAAGTTCATATTTCATTTCATTTTCACTGGTGCAACGTCAAGTAGTTTATACATGGGTGAATGACATGAACATTATTTTTTAATCTAATTTAACAACAGCACAAATTTAGTTTACATTACATTCAGGAATTTTACAGATGCTCTTATCCAGAAAAACTTTCACAGCTTGCATTCCTTACATAAGTCAGTTTATACATCTAGATATTTACTGAAGCAACTCAGGTTAAGTACCTTACTCAAGGGTAAAGTGGCAGTGCCCCACCTGGAAATCGACCCTATAGCCTCATAACCCAGTTACAAAACAATTATGCCACACAGCAGCAGTTTATTAACCTATTATCAAATTATTATCAGTTTTTAAAATTTTTATTAATGCACAGTTACTCTTTCAGGATTATTTTGAAAGGGTACACTATGTGCAAAATAGTAAAAACAGGCAAATATATTGATTACTAACAGCTCGTCACCATGACCGTACGCTCAATTGTGAACATTATTATACAGAGGAAATATCCATACACTATCTTTATATACTTAAAACCAATAAAGAAGTCCCGTGTTATATCTCCTATTTCTCCTTCTTCCTTTCTCCCAGCTCCTGGCGGGCCCACCTTTACCATTGGAAAGTCAGTGTGGCTCCTGTGGGGCATCGTCTTCAACAACTCCGTCCCCATAGAAAACCCTAAAGGGACCACCAGTAAGATAATGGTCCTAGTGTGGGCTTTTTTTGCAGTTATCTTCTTGGCCAGCTACACTGCCAACCTGGCCGCCTTCATGATCCAGGAGCAGTACATCGACACAGTCTCTGGACTCAGTGACAAAAAGGTAAGTTATCTGTTGCCCAGTTCAGTCGGCAACATAGATATTTATTTATAATTTCCAATATTTTAATTTATGTACTGTAATTTTCCCTAAAATATGTGAAATATGTGGCAATGAAATTGATTTTTAAATGTAAATGTACAGTGCTATTTCAAAATTCCTTGTAGCATGCTGACATTTCAGGTTTTCAATATGGGCATTTCAGTTTGTGACAATGTTACAATGCCCTATGTTACAATGTCATTAATAAGAAAAAACTCAATGAAAGAAAGCTTTCTAATCACAGAAACAAAGAACCAACAATCAAGGAGAAAAGACACTAAACGTTCATTTAAAGATATGCTACTGGGAAATGTTTTGCAAGTAGGATTAACGGAATAGCCACTGATGATGCATGGTGGTATTAATGTCTCCATATTTTATGTGACTACTAAGGTGGCGTAAACCAGAATTGACTGGGAAATCCATTCTTAAACCCACCCCAGTGGTGGAACTGATTCCTACATACTTCAGCTCTGGGAGGTGGCAAGATTATAGGATTTTGGAAAAAAGATGAAACTATCCATTGCATACACTCTGAAACCCCTAACTGATTGGTTATTATATCTGACTGCACACATGACAGTATGATAGCAGCTGATATTCAGAATAGTTTGACTATGAGCCCAATGGAGAAATTTATATAATTGGTTTGAGCTTCACTGAACAGGAACAATATTATTCCTTGGCTTCTTTCAATTAGAATTATCTCACTGTCTTTTTAGCTGCAGTAAAAATGAAATAAAATGCTTAAGACACCTGTATGTCACAATCTCATATTCTACACATGCTCCATATTATGTCAAATGCTGCATGTTGTTATAGGATTTACAGTATATTTTTATTCATTTCAAGCTGTACAACTACTTTTAAAATGTGTTTTCTCCTGATCCAGCAGACCAGGGTAGCGGCATAAAGCATGACAGAAATCATATTGTAAAAAGGGACAGAAATGCTAATTTACAGCAAATTAGGGAGAGGTGGACATTTTTGGTATGACTGCTTTTTGCAATTTTTATGAAAATGATATTGGCGATGATGAAATTACAAGAGAGTCCAATGCCTCAGGAAGTGAAAACAGAGAGTGTAAATCAAAAATGTTAAGTAAATTTGAATGCCTTTGGAAATGTCTTATTGGCAAAACTAACACCTTCAATTAACCTAATCATTCCATTTTATTTAACCCTCTTGTGTGATTGAAAGCCTGACCTTAACCTCTTGGTTAATAGAAATGACTATAAAGCACCTACAGGGAAAAACAGAAATTAGTATAAAATTAAGTAAAGAAAAATGGCCACAGCTTGATTTGTGAATTATTATTTTAAGGTTTTTTGTCCTTCAGCATTCTTGGATAAGTAGTCATTAGCTTTAAATGCAACTTTGCAAGGGCAAAACACAAAATACTATGAAAATAAATACGGCTGTGACAGTACTTGGGTTTAAAGTCATGAAGGTCATGTGAATGTACAAGACCTGTGTACAATCTTTGAAATACGGGCCTAATACTTGGTGAGGAAAACATGTTTTTTTGAATTGCTTGTTTTATCTTTGCAAGGCTAGGAACATTTCTGCACTTGTGTTTAGCCTTTAATATTTCTTGTAAATATTATGATACACTGCTTATAGGTGGCTCACAGAGGTTGCAGGACTCCCAAGTGAGGCCCTGTTGTTGTATCCTTGACTAAGGTACTTAAGCTGACCTGCTTCAGTACATGTGTACAATTGCCATAGACAAGAGAGAGTTATATGCCTCAATGTAATGTAATTTTCAAGAGTCAGCAGTGAGAAAAAGTTTCATTTTATTGCCAGAATCAAACTGGAAAGAGTTGCATGGCATAATACATTGGTTATAAATGAGTCATTAAGAAACTTTGTTTTGGTTTTTACAGAAGCACATACTTACAGTTTACTTTGTCTCACTCAGAAAGGGGAAACCAGAGCAACTCAAAGCCTGGCCTTCCCGAATAAAGTGAAACTTTAAAGTGACTCAGCTTTCAAAACTATTTCTAGTCAAGAGATGCTGTCCTTTGCATCTTTTAGACCTCAGAAGCACTTCAAACCTACCCAGTATTTAAGAAGGAAAAGCACATATCTTTTGGAAGTGTTGTTGGAGACAACCTTTCCTCTTGATGCATATAAATAAAAAACCAATGTTTCAGTCTTTACAACAAGACGGATGTGCTAAGGTCCCATCTCCCGGCCATCATTATGGCATCCACAATATTATTCACAGAGTAGTGGCGGGAACCTGAAGTGCTGGCCAAATTAATTGCCAAACATTTCACATCGTAAAAAGAAATGTTCCTGTACACCGTTGCAGGCTAAATCTCACCAAGTTTTTTGACACTGATGAATTGGTCAAAGACCTTCATCTAAGCAAACATAATATCTCAAAATGGACACCTAATTATTTCCAAGTAAAATTAATCTGTGCCTTGCACCCTCCACTGACAGGGTGTTCTGGTTAAAGGTGATTCTGAGAATGTTCAATTTAGGTTTAAACCAAACGATCATTTAAACCATGTTTGGTTGGTTGGTTTCAACATCGTTTTATCATGACAAGTAATGAAAGCTATCAGGTATCTACAAAGTAATTCAATATCCCAAGTGTAATCTGTCCCATGTTCCTGATTATTAGTTTCAGAAACCACAGGAGCATTACCCACCCTTCCGATTTGGCACAGTCCCCAATGGGAGCACTGAGAGGAACATTCGTAGCAACTATCCAGATATGCACACCCACATGATGAAATACAACCAGAGAGGTGTAGAGGATGCCCTCAACAGTCTTAAAACAGGGTAAGAACCATGTTATTCAGTAGTACAGAAGTCAACAATAATACCTTGTCTAATGGTTAAACGTTATAAATGATCTAATGGTAAAAGCAAATAAGCAAACTCCTGGTATGTAATCTCAAATTTGGCATGGGTATTCTCTACCTGTACCATTACAGCTTTACATTTCTGATTGAGATTAAAGTGATATTCTGCTTTATGTATTGAAATGAGGAAAAAATAAATCTCTAACTTGTGAAGCTTTTTTTCATTTGTCTATGATATAGGAAGCTGGACGCCTTCATATACGATGCAGCAGTGCTCAATTACATGGCCGGCAAAGATGAAGGCTGCAAGCTGGTGACCATTGGCAGTGGGAAGGTTTTTGCAACCACAGGCTACGGAATTGCTTTGCAGAAAGACTCCCACTGGAAGCGCCCCATAGACCTGGCCCTCCTCCAGTTCCTGGGGGACGGTAAATCAACACAGGAGTGCTTGTTTACATGTCAATCACTCTTAACATGCAAGCCTGTACCACCTCCGCTAGGCTCTGTGACTTATTTATATGGTTGTCATCATATTTTCTTGCTACGGGATTGGTTAGCTGGTACTGTTTATTCATTATATGTAACAGATTCATATTTCTTCTCTCTGGTAATGATGGTATCAAGAGAGCATCCAAGCATGCCAGAGAAAATACATTTCTGTGCTGGATAGCAGACCTGGTGACAGCTTTTCTCGTTAACCTTATTCGCGAGCGCTGCTGACCAGCATTATCTGTATTTTCAATTTATAGCCCCAGTAAAAACAGAGCAGACAGTAGACAGTCTGGAGGCACTCTGAAGGAGATCTTTTGCTTATTCTTTTTTATAATGCTTGTGAGAGATACTCAGGTTAGGTTGTTGTCTGGATACCACTTATAATATTGTAAAAATCGGCCTTGGCAGTGCCGTGGTGCATGAACAACGGAAATACTGGAATTGTGGGGGCATTCATAAATTCATTCTGACACTCTTCAGAGAAACTCTCCTTAGATTATTATGGAGCATGGAATTATTTAATATATTTATTATATAATATATTTTAGATTACAAAGCTGGAGCTTGTAGGCTCATATTAATGCAAACTGCATTTCTTTGATAGAACAGTTCAGAAAAAGGAGATCCTACAGTGAACAAGCCCCTGATGGGGTACAGCATGCTTGTTGCATGACAGCAGTAAGGAATGTGCAGGGAGTTTACACATGGCGTGTAACCAATCAATTTAATAACACCAAAAACAGCACTAATAAAATGGCAAGACAATATGTTGTCTTGCCATTTTGACTTCTAACATCAGCAGTTGTATCTGCTGCAGGGGACACGCAGAGGCTGCAGACAGTGTGGCTCTCCGGCATCTGCCAGAATGAGAAAAATGAGGTGATGAGCTCCAAGCTGGACATCGACAACATGGCGGGAGTCTTCTACATGCTGCTGGTGGCCATGGGCCTCAGCCTCCTGGTCTTCGCCTGGGAGCACCTGCTCTACTGGAAGCTGCGACACTCTGTGCGCAAATCGGAACGTCTGGACTTCCTGCTCGCCATCAGCAGGGTAGGGAGCTTCTCCATAACGCGTGTGGTGAATTTCACAAAGCAGAGCGATGTCGGCATACAGTTTGGCAGAGTAACGACAGTGCAATGTCAGTGTTACCTTTGAGTTTGTTCATGGTTCAAGTTTATCAATGTGGTATCTTTATTTAGGTGGGTTATAATTTGTCATTCTTCTGTCTATTAAAACTGCTTAATTTCAGTGAACTATATATTGTACTGAGAGCTAAAGAAGAGCAAAATACAAAGTAAGTCATTTCTATGACCATTTTGTTATTTGCTTTGTTTGCATTGACTTACCAAAATTAACTTTTTTTATCATTTAATCTGATTGTTTCCTGATTTGACACAAAGCCTTGAGTGCTACCCATTCTGAAAAAAGCACAGATGACTGTATTACTAAACTTACAATAATAAATGCATAGTCAGTTGCTTGTTCATTTGTGGTGTCATGAAAAAGCATTTGCCCTTTTCTGACTTATTGCATATTTGTCACACTGAATGGTTTCAGATCTTCAGACAAAAAGGGAAACAGAGTGAATACAAAACACATTTTTTACATTATTATTTAAATTATTTAATGAAAAAAGTTACATTTTGTCTAAAGATCTGAAACCATTCAGTGTGACAAATATGCACTCATAGACGAAATCCGGAAGGACGTAAATACTAATGGCACTGTAGTGTCGTGACACATTTAGAGGGATGGCAAGAGTGCATTTTTTAACAAAACATAATACTCTCTCATATAATATGTAATTAAACTACTGGACTCCATCTGTGTGTTTATCAGATTAGCAATAAAAGACAATTTGGTAATTAACATTTTAGGGAAGCTCAGAAGACCAGATTTAATTTTGTTTGAAGAATCAGGCCATATTCCTCCCCATTTATCAGAACATTTATTGAATATTTTATTTTGGAAGTTAAATGAAGAGTGATTAAAATTTCTTTTCAGGGGAATTTTTTGGTTTATGAAGAAAAAGTTATGACACTATATAACAATTCCATAGGAAATGACAATTTATTGCATTATTTATGTAAGTTATAACTTATAAATGGGACTTCTCTTTCGCCTTCACTTGCAGGGTATATATAGTTGCTTCAATGGCGTGGAGGATCCAGATAGGTCTTTAAATATCCAAAGCCCAGACATCACTACCAACTACGCCCAGGCCAACATGCTGAAGATGCTACAGACTGCCAAGGACATTGTGTCCTCAGCCAAAGTGGAGAACTCTCTGGACAACGCCACCAAGACCATCGAGAACTGGAGTCGTCACGGGGAAGTCAAAAGTGGCCTTCAGAACCGCGTGCCACAAGTGGCCACCTCCGATATTGCCTCTGGTCGCCTCCCGTATATCTCCAGCATAACTGAGAACCACTCCCCCTTCCCACAGCGTGCCCTGACCCCTACGTTCACAGTGCACTACGGCGAGAGTGCCAGCCAGCCGCTCCTGGAGAAGCAGAGAGTGCTGGCGCGGCCCACTCCGCTGCGCTACACGTTGCCTGCTCGGGGCAGCCGCCTCTATGACAGGACGCTGCCCATCTCCAGCCTCAGCAGCCCCCATATCGCCATGAGGGACTCCCTTCCCACTGTCAACACTCCCCACCACAGCAGCAGGCTGTTTGTGGACGGCCACACCCGGCACCCCAGCTCCTCTTTTGTCCCCTACAGAGATCTTCATGTGCCAGATATCTATATGGAGCACGCGGAGCCCCCGTGCCGCAAGATCCCCCCCGATGGCCTGAGGCGGAAGAAGAGGTCCCACAGCTACCTGGAGGAGTCTGTGGACCTGCGGAGACGACACGACTACGAAGAGCCGGCCGCGTGCCTCACAGAGCTGCGAGCCAACCACCTCATGGACAACCACTCTCCCACCACTGTGGCCTGCATCAACAGCCCTTACTCCAGAGCCAATGCCAGCTGCAACTCCTGCTTCAAACCTTACCTGGAGCCAGAGCTGGATGACGTGCCTCTGTTGGGTAAGGAGAAGCTAAACCGCAGAGCCTCATTCCTGAAGGCCACCTGGGGTACCGACAAGATCCGGCAGCTGGACGACAAACCCTCCACCTCTGCCTCCACCCACATAGACATGCCGGACTTGTTCCCCCGCGTCGTGGCCACCAAACCCCCAAAGCTGTACAGCAGTGCGGGGAACAACAGCCTGTGCTACCCAGTGGCAGTGGACCATGCCTACCTTAATCCAGGCCGTAGCCATCCTTACAAAGGGCAGAAGCTGAAGTACTCACAGTCTACTCGGCTGCCGTCTTATCGGGAGGCAGTCCTTCAGAATGCAGCTGCCCTGCGAAGGTCCTCCACTGTGGTTCACAGACAGTATTCCTCCTACCTGAATTCTTACACTGACGTGCCAGTGTATATGGGGCCACTGGCCCAGGGGACCGCCCAGTTGTATGAACACTCTAAGGACATGTGCAACGTCTTCCCCTGCGTAAGCCACTGCCCCAACGTGCCCCGGCAGCTAGTTTACCAGGACAGCATGTACGGGGGGTATGGGGACGCAGGACAGGTGCGTGAGGCACCAGGGGCAAGTGGCAGAGACAGGAGGCAGGTTGTGGTCGCCCGCAGACTCAACAGTCCCTATGTGCCAAAAACTTGGGGCAGGGTGTCCAGTCTGGAGTCAGAGGTTTGAGCCTATTCAGGTTCATCTCCAGGCTTTAATGTATTTAATGAGCTGTCTTAAGAGCTGTAACTGACCCTCAGCCTTTGGCTCAAGCAAATAAACAACAAAATAACAACTATAACAAACTGCAGACTTGGAATTGTTTACTTTGTGCAATAATGTCTTGGCAGCAGGGAAACAGGAGCAGAAAAAGATGTGCGGTCACAGCTGGAACAAGTAAACTTATATTTATTAGAAGACAGTGTTGAATAGTTCTTAATTCTGTATCGTCCAATTCGAAGCATTGATTGTTATTTATTTTTCAACATGGCGTCTTGCTGTTCGGCGCCTTCGTAGATTAAATTAACGAGCTATGAATGGCAGCACAGCTTCACTGAGGGCTTTTGAACAAAAATGTTATTTTTCTTTTCCTTTATTAAGACCAATTTAGTATTCTTCCACTTAATCTGATATGACAACTGAATTTTGTAATTACTCTACTGACATATCTTCTAAGAGTTTTGTAAGCGTAATATGGGAGCGTTGTTTATTGAGACTTTTGCTCAAGTGGTTGCTCTGTCTGCTCGACTTGGATTTCAAAATAACGAATTGAAATTATTCTAGTATCTGTATTACCAAGTTCTTCCACTCTTTAATAAATCACTAATGCCTCTTCGAGGGCTTTTTGGAGTCCTTACTCTTTTGTCTTCTTCTTAGGTAGTAAAGGCTTTAACAATGCATTCGTACAACATTAAGAGAAAACATTGACACAAAGGGGTATTGACCTATTTTGCGAAATACTGTTTTGTTTAAAAAAAAATAAAAATAACAGAAAGTCACATTTTATTGCTATGTAACTACTACTAAATGTGAAAATTTGTCATTGATAACCTCATTCTGGACAAGATTTAGTAAGATTATGTATCGATTTAATTAATCAAAACATGAAAACATTTAGGTAAATTTCCAATACGATTTACTTGTATTTTAATGGAAACAATAATGAAAAGAAATTAGTCTAACTGATTTCCTTTAATAGCAGTGCATTGTAATTACCAGTGGTTATTATTAATTTAGCAGTAATAAACTTTCTGTGTACATATGCTAATATTAATAAATGTGGTAGGGCTGGGTGCTATTCCTGTAACAGATAACTGTAAAAGAAGAGACATGGCACATTTACAAACACACTATTTTAATTCTATTACCTCTCCACATTCCATAAATTGCAGTTGTGCCTGTATACTTACATAAAAAACAAACATGGGAAAAAGAGGGAGTGATGCTTGACTGTTGATTCCTTGAGAAACAAGGATAATTTTGGAGAGCATTTTTTGTTGTTGCAATTTTTCATCTGTTTTGTTTTTTATAAAGATGGATTTTACTGGAGAACCTGTGATGAAGTCCAATATATTGTTCATGTGTACAATAGGATAGTGCTCCTTCTGTGTTTTAAACCTATGGTCATTGAGGTCCAGTGCCTTGAACCACCTTGAATTCCCTGCGCTGCCCTGCCCTTTCAACATGAAAGCATAGATATTCACGGACACGTTCTCAGACTCACTGCTCTTTCACTGCTGTCAGATGGGATTTAGCTAATATTCCGTCACGCTAAAAGGAGAAATATAATTCCAGAGCAGGAGAGATGTCGAGCAAAAACTACATATCTCCCAAAAAAAATATTTATTCTCAGGAACCAAATGTTTTTCCATGTACCAAATGGCAAAAAAAAACAAAAAGAAAACAACAAAAATAGATATAATATTCTATGACACAGACAACAATGCAGTGTAGTGTACACTTGCTACATTCATTGTTGAACCATTTTTCACCATTCTTGTTCTCGCCTCTTCCCCTTTTAACAAAGAAACAGTTCCTGCCATCAGCAGAAGGGGAGTGGGTTATTTTCTACCCTTTTGGAATACAACCCTTCACCCTCAAAGGTGGGAAGGAACATGAACCAGCCCCACACTGAAGACACACAGACTACCCTGTGTATAGGCAGAGCTTACAAACAGTCCTGGTCATTGGATTGACTTTTTACTCAAACTGAGCCCATCAGCATTGATCGATCAGTTGGATACAGGGTCCCAACACACAGGAAGCTCACAAATTTTTTTTGAGAGTTGGTGAGTTGGTTGTGTGAGTTAGCTCTGAATACTGCCACTGTAGGCCCTGGAAAAGCCAGGCCCTACCCTTGTGATGGACCCTGCACCATAACAGACTTTGTAGCATAGCTGAAGGACCCCGCCCAGCCATGTGACCAGCTGTTCTGCACAGGACAGAGGATGCCGCCGCTCTTGTACTGGACCGGCAGGACCCTCAACCCATTCATCGGTCACCACATGGACAGGCTGAGCATGGCAACCTCTGATCACCAAAGACTTGGGAGTATAAGATAATTACTGTGTCTGAGCATTATCTTTCTCAAACAGATCTTTTCTTTGTACATTTAATCGTAAATAAATGTTTTGTGTTACAAAAATGTTTTCTTGTTTTTCTAATAAAGTGGCCTCTACTGATTAAAACAGTCGAATAAAGGCCTTGGTAGTTTCCTCTTAATTGGTAATGTTGATTCATTAGTTGATTGCCCATTACTGGAGAGAATTCTTGATCTGCCTCTGAGGTAGATAACTCAGATGAACAGGGCAATAAAAAATAGATAACAACACTAACATCTACATCCTGACACACCCCCGACGGGGCCTGAAGCCTGACTGTGATCGAGTCGGGCATCAGGCCTATTTTTAGCTGTGTGTCGGGTATCAGCCCCACTGCCAATCGAAAAGTTTGCAAATATTAGCATAGCAACACTTCTGTGCCACTTTTGTCCATCATTGTTAACAGCAGATGGACGCGGTGTTCCCCTGTCCCATGATCACAAGCACCTTCGCTAGAAGCTTTCCTGCTGGAAACACTACATTATTTCCTACCGCGCTGTATGGAGTTGTTGGCTTGTTATTTTAGCAGTGTTTTGGCTCTGTTTGGACTTAAAATATGGATAGAGCTTGTCGGGCTGGTTTGGGCTTGGCTGTAAAAACATCAGGCTTAAGCAGGCTCAGGCCTCATTTCTATAGCCCGATGCAGACTTCTAACAACTACAGTAGAATTAGTCAGTGGAATGATTCAGATGACTGAGGCTACTTGACATGGAAAGCAACCAACATGACTCACTTCTCAATACCTTAATGCCTTCCTGCAACTGGCACTGGGGACTCAATCTGTCTGTGGTACAGAAATCACCAGAAATTACAGTAGGTAAAACAATAAGGCTGTCAAAATGTCTGTGGTTTCTAATGAAAGTGAATTAGTGTTGAACATGATGATGGTGATGTCTGATACAGGCTTGACATTGTCCTGAAACATGCACCATCAGTGACTGTCTGTAATATCTTGCCAGGGAAAGTATTGCTGCCTGTGTACATCCCAGATGGGGAGCCACAGTGCATTGACTTATTCCAACCTTCCAAAATGCCAATGTCACAGAGACATTGCTCTCTTGATAACTAGGCCTTATTGATTTTTCCCCTCTGTTTTCATTCCTGGATTTTCATGAAGCTTAAAATCCAGAAGGTTAAATCCCCTAATACTTGAACCCAATAACCTGTCTTAATAAGGAATAGATGTAATGCTTATGCAAAATCCTATTATCTATTCATCTGCACAAACATTTAGGATACACCATGTAATTTCAACAGTTACAGTAATGTTTATTTTTATTTTGAAAATACAACTATCAATCAATTTTTACTGTTCTGCTTTTCTTACAAAACCAAAGCAAAGTGACAATGACAGGACAACACTACAGCTATTTGGATAGATTCCATTGTTTTGGAAGCTGGTTCAGGTAATTGCATATTCCTTGTTTTGTTCCTCAGGTGAAAAAAGGAATGAATCTGAGGACAGAACAGTGAGAGGAAGCCAACCATGCTATCTGAATTCATCAGTCTAAGGGCCTCCATCAGGAGCCTCAGATTAGGTAGTACTGACAATCCATCATCCTCTGATTGGCAAAACGGAAACTGTGCTGAGGCTGCAACACATGGAGCACACAGCCCCAGATGACCATTTCTGAACGTTCAGTGAATTTGCACGTTTCACCATATAGAATAGGATGGTGTATAGACTATACTACCCTATTCACAAAGATTTACTTTAAGACCAAATGCCAAGATAAATTACTCTTAAACAACAGAAGTGGTTCATTTTTATGCAATTTCACAAATATTATGACATATTTTACAGCACCCCTCCCTTAAAGCCAAATGAGATTTTACTCATGGTTTTCATAATTTTTTGCTTCGCTGTTTTAAAAAGTGTCCCTTATCCTCAAGAACCGCAAGGTGACCTGAAGTCAAAGTAATTAAACTTTAAGACGCTGCATCAAAAGATAAAGCTATTCTTCATAGAAAAAGGAGTGGAGTGCACTTGACACTGAAGACACTGGAACTTTGAATGTTCCATTAGTAGCCTTGCTTTGTTATTGGAGCATTACTGGGGACAGCACAATAACAATGATTTAATCTTCACTCCAGCACTGCTCCCACATACCTTTATATACGACAGAATAATTGTGCTTTTCTCATACAAATCTACGTCTGCATAGACTTCAAAACAGACCCTGGGATGCTTTCATTGATGGACGTGTGTGAAGCAGGCCCAAGCTTTCTTTTTCTAAAAAAAAAAATATTAAAAGGAACACTTCCTTGCTTTCTTTTCTTTTTAATGTATATTACTTTGAAATAAACAAAGATGTAAAAATATTCAAGAAGGGAAAATGTATTTATTTTCTTTTTATTCTCTTGCTTTTTATTTTATTTTTATTCTCACAGACAGCAAAATTGATGGAAGAACAGAGATATTTTGCTGGCTAATAAATGATTCAATACATGCAGATAAAAATATCACAGGGAACCCAATATCAAATTGGTCCCAAACAGATACAAGCAGCAATATATCACTCACCACAGGTGAGACCGGAGAAAAATGATGCACATTTAAAAGTCACGGGGTTGCTTGTGTTTTCCTAAGACTTTATAACAAGCAGAATAATGACTAACAGAAACGGCAACATCCTGCAGGGATTTCAATGTGTTAATTGTTTATTACTCTGCCAATGACACCATGAAAGGGCATAGTGTGATTACTGGAAGTGGTAGACACAACATTGCTGTATGAGAAAAAAAACAAACTAAAAAAAAAAAAAAAAAATTTGTTGACTTTGTGGCATATCCCTGTAATGCCACCAGAAACACTCTTTTCAGGTAAAGCATATTAAAGCCATGGAGAGATTATTCCTTTGCCAAATAATACATTTGTGTTTTGTCCCTGTGGGTTAGATATATTTGTTTATATCCTGATGAAATTCAGTAAAACTGTCTGTCTGAAAACTCCCATAACTGTAACCAATGTGTCTGGCTTCATCTGAGAGATGAAATTGGCATCGTATAGCTGACGACATTGCCGCTTACACACTTTTTTCTGTATAAGGTTGGTAAATAAGCTCATCAGAACTGATGGGCACATTCACAGGGTAGGGAAAAGCAACTTCAAAAGTGGCACATACATCTTATTAAAACCACTATGTAGGAAAACATCACTGGTGTCTTGCCACCTTCTAATAGTGGCAAAAAGGGGGAGAAATGAAAAAGAAAAAGCCTTTGACCTTTCAAGACGTGAGAAATGCTCTGGTACTGATTAAACCCTTTTTCACCTAAAAATGATCCTTTTCAAAAACTAAAAATGGGGGCTCATTTCACAGCATTCAACTCTAACCAATCTTTATTTAATAAAGCAAATTAATGGCCAATTTTTTTCAATCTGAAGGCTTTGTAATGTGATAAATTTGCTCTCTTTTAATGCAACTGCTCTGCAGCTCTTCCTTTATGCTATGCTTGGCAACGGCCAGAAGTACAGTACAAAGGCAACTGGCGCCAGCCAGTTCATTTCAGAGCATTATCAGAAATGCAAAGGGAGATTGCATCACTGCTAGGGGAATATGTCATAAATACAATTTCTTTTATGATTCATTCAATGCTGAGTGTGACACTTGAAGCTGCAATTCGCGTCACTGCTTGTAGAAATTCAAAACTCGTCTGAGGGTGATTATACTGCTTTCATGACTGATGCTCAATAGCTCACGCAGTTTGCTATGCGACCACAGACTATTCGCTATCATAGCCCACTTTGGGCTCACATGTGAGACTGAGACTATGTACTATATGCCCACATCAACAGCTACCAAAATACATATTAAAGACAACTATTGCACCTGCCTTATTCATGCTATTCAAAACAATCTCATTTTTTACTTTCACATCTTCCATTTGAAATTTTAAATGCACTTACATGTATTTGTCATCCAAAATGATTATGTATGTGCATGAAGATATACAGGAATACATTTAGGGGAGATAAATTCTTCAGTTGCTCTAATACTGTCCTTTCTATGAGAAATTTCTCCATGAATGATTGAGTGTGTCATTTCCAAGGTCACACTGTTGGCTTGACTCTATTACTTGGAGGTAATGGTTCCTCCCATATTTGCGTGGTAATCTCTCAGATACTTCTCCATAGGGCACACTACCAATCCTTGAACTCTCCTTCTACCCTAGGTGACAGTCACGTGGTTGTTTGAATTAGGAGACAAGGTCATTTGAATGGCCAGATCCACCTCGCACCTTGGATCCTGGGAGCTGCACTCTGCAGCGCATGGTGACACTGATGTGATCAATGGGCCAATCTTGGCTTTATGTCTCGCAAGCTTTAGATTCACATGACGAGAAGACAGCTCAAGGAGAGAGCAATGCCTGGATGGGTACAAGACAGGAGGTGGTGTGGAGCCAACCTCTTTAACCTCACCATATTCTAGTTTCTGCAATGCTTGAAGGAACATCATACTATACAAAAATCTAAGAAATTTTCCTCATGTAGAGAGGCCAAGGTTAAATAAGAATCAAATGAAATAAATGTTAATCTTGTGCAAATTTATTTAAGTACATGAGTGGTATAACTATAAAGAGAATAGCGAATAGAGTGAAAATAAGACAAGAAATCCAAGGGGGCAAAAATGAGTCCACATACCTCAAGATGAGAAGTACATGGATGAAAACAGACAGGAAAAGAATGTTTAATAAAATAATGGTCTAATCAGTGTGGGAGACGTTTGCCCTGTTTTGAAGATAAATAATTTTTCAAAGAATCTTCCATTTCCCCTTGCTTCAGTTGGATACAGGATGAATGGGCTTACTGGCTGGTTACAAAAGGGTTTGATTAGGCCTAAGTAGGGCACTGCCTAGTATTACTTGTCTTCCAGAGAACAGATATCAGCCCTAGATTTGGATTTGTGGGCAGATTACTGAATGTATGAGCAAGGAGGAGCCTGAGATAATCAATATGTGGTAATGCCTGGCAATTAAGATGGAAAGAGGGCAACATGCCATTGGACCAGATTTTCTGCAATTCAATGCTTGTTCAGTGTAATGGAATTCAATTTATATCGTTCAGAATGACATCATTCTGAGGTATAATTCCCATGAGGGTTCAAAAAGGAGGAGCATCGGGTGACACATGACCAGTGGAAATGGTGCTGATGACGATAATGGCAAAGATAGTGCAGCTTTATACTGGAAAATAAATCAGCCCCAATGCTTTAAAGATACCCAACCACATTATCTTCAAAGCACTTCAGCTTCCATCTCTCTTTGGTGTAGCCATTATATGAAACTGATGTTGAAATTCAATGGCAGAAATCTCATTAAATTAATTGATTATTTTCAGGCTTGAAAGCTGTGGTCAGTCTCATGTAAAGTGCCAGAGAAATTACACAATGAGCTCAGTTATGGAATTTGCTTTTTGGATGTTAATGAATACATTGATTGGGTACTGAGTGCCAGGGGTGCTCTCACAGAATACTTCATACATGAGGGATAACAGTCACCAGCATAATTATGAGAGAAGGAAGGATGTAATGGATATTAATCTTGTGCCGTTAAAGTGATAATATCCAAGGCATGACTGGAAACTGGCAATATGACAGAAAGTTGCAAAATTTTCACTTAGTTTGGAGGGAATATCCGTATTTATTTGGATTGCTTTAATCCTGATTTTATTCACACCCTTAATAAAAATGAGAAACAGCCATAGAAAATGACCAACAGGCCATATAAAATAACAGGATAGAAGCTATATTTTGTATGGTAAAAAAAGAGAAAATAATACAATTGCACAAAGAATACAGATTTTATTTATCAATTGTTATTTTTCAAAAAAAGATATGTGTCACACCCATTTCCTTAATCCAACAAAATACATTTGCATTTACAACATCTCTGTAATAGGGAACTGTATAATGGCCTCTCATGGCTTCCTGTTTCACGGGTTGTATAAGAAATCTCAATGGTTTTCACCTTACTTAAAAACCATGCTATCTTGCTTCAAGTAAAAACCAATTATTTGTTTCTGAATATCTTATCTGGGTGCACCAAGTAAACTCCAAATCCACCAATAGGCTTTTTTGAAAGTTGCCAGAAAAAAGCCTCTATGGATGGAAACCAAAACAAAAAGTGTCTGAGTGCAGAACAAAAGTGTCTGGAAATAAACAAAACTGGAACATTGATTGGAACCAGGTGTTATGGTCAGATGAGACTGAAATTGAGGTTATTGTCCATGTACGTCAGGAATGGGTTTGGAGTTGGAAGCAGGGCACTTAGGATGAAAAGGACATTGTGACTGTAGTGAAAAGTGGGTCTTTGATGTCATGGGGTTGTTTTTGCATCTACTTTTGCATCAGTGTAATCACACATTCTGTAAAGTACCAAAGTATTTGAAGAAGAAAAGAAGGTGTGATTCTTGCAAAGGAAGAGTCAATGAAGTACTAAAAATGTGTGAATAATTATGACATATTTCTGGGAAATACACAACATGGCCAAAAGTAAGTGACATCCAACATCTATCTCCAAAATTATGGGCAGTAATATGGAGTTGGTCCACCCTTTGCTACTATAACAACCTCTACTCTTCTTGGAAGGCTTTATACAAAAAAGCCAGAAGTACATTACTGAGGCCGAGCACTGATTGGGCGATTAGGCCTGGTTTGCATTTGGCTTTCCAACTGACCCCAAAGGTGTTGGATGGGGTTGATGTCAGGGCTCTGTGCAGACCAGTCAAGTTCTTCCACACTGTTTTCAACAAAACCATTTCTATATGGACCTTGCTGTGTGCCCAAGGGCACTGTCATGCTGAAACAGGAAAGGGCTTTCCCCCAAAACTGTTAAGCACAAAGTCATCTAGAATGTGATTGTATGCTGTAGCTTTAAGATTTGCTTTTGCTGGAATTAAAGGGCCCAGCCCAAAATATGATAAAGAGCGCCATACCAACGGGTGTCCCATTAGGTCATATTGTGTACATGTATAATTTGAGAAAAGCAATATTCTGGTTGACTGCATTTATTCATTATTAAAATAGAATAGCATCTCCATGCTTAATAAATAAAATATAGCTCAGCAGTTTTATTATTTATTTTATAGTCTTGTTTGTTAATCTTAACCAAGTGTGTGGATAATTTCGAAGGGTACTCTATGTATGAGCATGTACATTTGTCTGAATTTTTACTTTGATGAGCTGCATTGGGTGGTGACTTACTTTTCTTTCCATGTGTTTGCTTGGTTGCCCCAACAAATTAACATACTAGATGGATCTAATGCATTGCAATCAGTAATGGCCTTTGCCATGCTTCGTTCCCCGACCCTAATACAAGGCGTTCTCCATCCTTCTGTGTCTATAGGAAACACAAGATGTACTGCTTTCAATTTCGAGGACTACACACACACACACACACACACACAAATACAGTGAGCACCATAATGTTTGGGACAAAGACATTTGGCTCTGTACTCCACAATTTTATATTTGAAATAAAACAATTTTGGTTAAAGTGCCCTTTCTAACCTTTTATTTAAGGGAATTTTTATACATTTTTGTTTCACCAATGTAGAAATTACAGCACTTTCAATAAATAGCCCCCGCCCCCATTTCTGTGCTTTCTCTTTGTGATTTCTGAGCTCACCAGGACTCTCTTTCTTCTTAATGATGTTCTAAACAGTTGCTTTTGGTTAGCCTAATGCTACCCTATGTCTCTGGGTGTTTTTTTTCTGATATCTCAGCCTCATAATGGCTTCCTTGACTTTCATTGGCACAACAGTTTGGGAGAGAAAGAGATAGCCCTGGAGCCCACCTTACAGTTTGATACATACAGAAAAGTAATGTATGCTGGCATAAATAAATTAAAAATAAACTTACAAAAAACAATAGATGTATCCATAACTTCAAATTACTAAACACTATGACTGCTTGGAACCTGTATTTAAGTTTAAATAAAAATAATACATCTAACACCACTAAAATTCCTTTGGTTAACTTTAGCCACAGTAAACCAACACGACCAATTTGAAACTACTGGGCTAAAACTAATACCCTAATTTACATTTACTGTGAGCAGTGTTGATTTCAGTAGTGAGAAGAGTGAGTGAGAGTTAATTCGGTGTGGGAGGGTTCATTTCAAGAATTTACCCGCCAAGGAACTACAGATGGAAATTTACTGTTCTCATAACTTTAGCACTCTATGCATTAACTAAATAAAACACATACATAGTTTGTCACAAAGACTTCATACAAAATCTGCTGTGAGTGCCATTAGTGTTTAGTGTAATCCAGTGAGAAGGCAACGTCTTAAAAGAAGTATGCATGTAAAGGTTTGTGCCGGTTACCAGTGATCTGACCCCAAATGTTATGAAGTACAGATGAAAACAGGCAATAAAATGTTATGTGATGCTTGATGGAAATTACAGCACATGCCTCAATAAATCTGGGTAATGAAAAACAAGTCTCCAGGACTGATTTCAAGGACTAAGCCACTGAGGGTTCAAATAAATGGAAACAGTTTACAGGACAATGGACACAGTAAATAAAAGCAAATTAATTTTTAAACATCCATAGATAAATTTCCTCCCATTCACTCACAGTTCATGGCATCTGTGTTTTCACGTTATGGGAATGATGTAGAAGGCCCCGAGAGTTCAAGAGGTGAAGGAGCAGAGAAGGTCCAGTCCTCCACAACAAGGTTGACATGACCCTCTTCTGCCTCTACATCAGCATTACAAAGTGGCATGGACAACCAGCTTCAGAAGATGAATCACCGATATAATAAAATCAGGTATTCACATCTTCCCGCTGTTTATTTTAAATGGATAAATGAAAAAAAGCAGTACTGTCATAACAAGGAGTGAGACCCAATAGGCTGAATAGTCTCTGTTCCCTTCCTTCTCGTATGCATTATCAAATAACCTTTCCGCACTTAAGTCCGGAAAGATTTTCGTATTACGTTCATGAAATTTCCTAAAATAGTGAACGGCTGGTAGCCTTTGAATCAGCTCTTCAATAGAAACATTCCATTACTTGCTTCTCTCTGTGTCTGATGAATACTCCCTACAGATAATGGGCTATTTTGGTTATTGATAATGTTCACTAGATTCAAAATAGCAATTTTTATCATTGTCGACTCTATGCCTGAACTTTTTATACACTTTTGAAAGGTACACTGCTTAACAGTGTCTGCTAAATGACTGTAAATGAATGTAAATGTCTAAAAGTAACTGTGATCTTTACCATCCACTGAATCTCAGATTGCACTCAGATACTAGTCAGCTTCCTAAACTGTCCTCTTAAAGAGTCCATTCTTAACTTTTTCATATTAAAAAAGCCATATTTGACACCTTTTCACAATAGCATTTCTGTGGCAATATCGTTTCAATGTGTTTGCATTCTGTACTTGCTCCTTTGAATGCTGGTTGTGTTGGGTATGACAGTCCCACCAAGTATTCAAATGTGATGACACACACACAGGAACTTGCATGCCAAATGTGGAAGAGCAAGGACCTAATATCTAAGAAGTGTCTTTTAAAATGACGTTGATACAGTATGTTGCTCAATATTACCATGCCAGTAAAAATTGCTGGTTGTCTCTGAGCTGTCTTCTTTCTCCAAAACCGCTAGATTATCTACTGACAAAAATAAGCACCTGATATGCTCCTAGTAATAGCCTTGTTTCGAATGGAAATATGGAATTTGGAGTGTGAAAATGAACTTTTATGGACACCAGTCACCACATATGTCACTAAATCCACCAATTTCAATCCAACTGCAAAATTAAGGATAGACACTTTAAGTACCAACATACATCTAAAATATCAAGCTCTGTAAGGTTAGAACCTACATTTTAATCATTAGACCAAAGATGTATCTAATACTGTATGCTGCAACACCAGCGAGCTTGCGTGAGAATAGTGCGTCACTCTGACTTACTGTAGGCTGTTCCCAATGGCCATGTTCTGCATTCCGGCACAGAATATTTTAGGTAAGCAGTATTAACCCACCCTCCAGGGGTGCTACACTTGTACGGAGAGGTTGGATTTGAAATGGTGAGCCTTGAAAAAGCTGTTCCATGTGTGATGTTCAGCGTATCAGTTGTCCATCTGGTACAGTAAAAGCTTGGAATGGGCAGGGACATTCTCAGCCTAATGTGAATAATACAACAGCCCCCTTGCTGTCCTTGCAAAGCTAAAGGTTACTTTAAAGCAACGGGGACAGACGGCATCAGCGTCATAACAAGGCCATGTCCACAGTGGGTGGGGAAATATTCAATGTCAACCCGTTGACCTTCATTCAAAACAGGGAATTTTTTTCTTGATTTACAATACTATTCCTTCTTGTTATCTCTCAGATTTGTGTTGTTAGCTTCCTTATATTGTGAATAATAACGTTAAAAATTGTAATTCATTGCCTTTGTTTTTTTTAAACCACCTGTGAAAGTGTAGGCACTCCACAATATTTGCGTAAAACTGAAGCAAATCAAGTTAACATTTTCTACAGCTAGTTGGATTTTTGGGTCTATTCAATTTCATGAATGAACCCAAAAATCCTCACAGAGCCTGACATGGCTTCGAAACAGCTAGCGGGCTCGTTAGCAGACCATACCCAGTGCTTTTCTTCGCTTACACAGAGTAACTTACACATTTACACCTGTATCAAGTATCAACAAACATGTCAAAGAAACAACAATATTTTAATCTGCTTCAAAAAAACATATGACACAACTGACAGATGCCATTTAGTATTAACTCAATGTCAGTGACACTTAGCATTAGGTCACAATGCCTTGTTTCTATGTAACAGTTACTTTTCATATTTTTGATAATACTGGAATCAATGCAACACTACCTTTACATATGTTTGTGTAAATGTTTTCCCTCTTCAGGGTGTTCCTCAAGGTGTTAATGATCGAAATCTCTCAAAATGCCTATAGATTACATTTCGAGTAAAACACAATCCTTAGCTCTGACGAGTTAAAGATTGTGAAACAGAGTAAAAGATGGTAAAGAAATACAAATTTGAGAGACAAAAAGGAAAACTATTGTAAATCAAAGGTGAACATGGTGAATTCTGAATGAAGATAAAATGGGAACACTGTCCAATTTCTCAGCCACTGTGGGCTTGGCCTTGTTATGACACAAATGCCATCTGTCCCCATGGCTATGTTAGCAGTTAATGCACTCAGATTGGACTAGCATTTGGGAACGTCGGCTGTGTCTGCACTTTGGTCAGAGGCGAATGAAATGTGGCTGCATGGTCCAAACTCTGATTACCCAGCCAAATTGAACACAGGACACTTAATCTTCTGGTCTTTATCGTTACTTCTGCAAGGGCAGTGGAGTCATTATCACTGGAATACTCCCTTATTTGACATGGGAGTGGGTAAGCCTATGTCTGGCTGGGTTGATAATTATTAAAAGCCACTCTTTGTTTCACTGCATGAGTGACAGTCCCAAGGTTAGAGAAAAGGAGAACTTCCTCTCTTCATTCATCATTCATTTATCATCAGAAGCTGCTTATCCTGATCTGAGTGGCAGTGAAGGCAGAGCATTCCCAGGCAATCAAGGGGAAAAGGTGGCACCAAGGGCAGATGATTGCTCATGCTCTGGACTGGATCCCTGTCAATCACAGGGTATACCACCGGGAAATTTGGAATCACGAAACAGTCTGGACATTATTGACACTAGTGCAGAACAGAAGAATGGAAAGCAGTAAAGTGAACAGAACATGCTGGCTACACTGATGTCGATGAACCTTGTAGAGTAAAATTTACAGAAAAGACCATCTTTATTTTATGATATCATATTTAAAGAATATGAATGCTCAGGACATATATCTACAGATGTAGCTACTGACAAGCATACAACATATTCCACCAATCTGTCTGAATTCTTCTACTTCCACAATTTTTGGCTAGCATTTCTGTAATTATAAAACGCAGGAGTATCTCATTATTCTTCACTGTACCTTCAAAATAAAGAGATGAGTGTTTACTATGAGTATTTACAGTGAAGAAAAAGGAGATACTGAACTGAGTTTAACACTGACAATCACAGAAGTCACAGCTAAAAATTCTATAAAGGGGTTCCTGCTTATTCACATAATTTCTTCCTTTATAATCTAATAATGAACCATATTACAAGCTCTTTTAATCTTGTTTTTACTTCAGTTCCTCTGAGATTTTTACTCATTCGGTGTAATTAACCTTTGCATTCATTAAGTGTCATTAAGTGTCAGTTAATCAGACAGTGGCTTCAGTTCATGCTGGGAAAGATGTCAGACACAGCTAACAATTTTCTATCTTTGCAAGTAACAGAAACTATTTATACAGCATATCTGTGTTATTGCCCCTATTAATGAATGTTAAAATACAATGATTAGCCTCTTGCTGTACTTGAAGTACTTGAGTAGAATGTGATTTTTTTTTAAATGAGTGACTCAATACCTATTGGCCACACCCCCCCCAATATATTATGCTTTTTGACTAGTTTCCATTTACAATTTAATTTAGCAGACACATTTCACACGCTAAGAATACACCAGAAGACCTAGACATAAGAGCTAGACAAAAGACTGCAGTCAAATGCCACTGTCCAAGTGAATGCCTCTAGACACTGCACACATTGCATTGAAGAGCATTAGTTTTTTAGAACAATGTTTGTGAAAGTCAGCCAGTGAACCTGCCTTCTGGATCAATTGGGGAAAGTTGTTCCGCCATTATTGGATGAAGGCAGAGAAGAGCCAGGCCCCGAGGAGTGGTTGCTAGGTGTTTGAAGAGATGGGACAGCCATCTGGTGAGAGGATGCTGAACAGTGAAGTCTGTTTGGAGTGTATGGTATAATCATCATCTGAAGATAGGAAGGGGTAGAAACATTAACAGTTTTTTATGCCAGGGTGAGAGATTAGAACAGAATGCAGGATGCCACCAGAAAAGAAGCCAGTGAATGGTGTTCAAAAGCTGCATGCCATGTGTGAATTTATGTAGGTTAAAGACAAGCAGCAGCATTCTGGACCAGTTGCAGTGGCCCGATGGCTCATGCCAGCAAGGTGGTACCATAGTCCATATCACAAGGGCCGTGAGACACTGGCCAATAGAAGGTGTGTGGGGGGTGGGGTGGGGGTGGGGGGGGGGCACCTGGTTAGGATGCCCTGCTCAATTTGAGGCAAACCAGGGCAAAGCCTGTAAAATCCCATCTCCACAAGAGATCAGAGAGGAACACAGTGCTTGTCAGTGTTGAATGCTGCAAACAAGTCCAGCGGAGTAAGAAGGAAACTGAGTGACTTAGTTCTTGATGCCTGAAGAGCCTCTGTGACTGTGAAAACAGCAGTCGAGATTCTGTTGGAAATGGAGAGACAGTTCATTGCCTAAATGCATGTTAAAGACTTTTAGATAAAAACGAGAGGAGTGAAACGGGTCAGTAATTGTGTACATGGGCCCTCTTAAGGGTAGCAAGGATTGTGCTGGCTAAAAAAGTGCAGCTGATAAGAGGAGAGGAGTTGAAAGGAATGATATCCTCGGAAATTAACTGGGGGGGGGGGGGGGTAGGGTGAAGAAAGCAGGTATTAGGGCGGTGCAATGTTAGGAGGTGAAGAGTTTTGGAGCTGTGAGAGGGGTGAGAAGGAGGATAGGTAGTTAGAGGGTTAGCAGGTGGGAAGAGGCATAAGAGAGTGGGTGAGGAGTTGCAGATGACATTGACCTTCTTTTCAAAGGTAGAAAAAAATAATCTGTGTTAAGAGAGAAGGGAGATGGGGATGGGACGATGTAAAGAGAGGTGAGTGTGGAGAACGGTTTGCTGGGTTATAAGGATCAGATTGGATTCTCGAAAGAAAAAAGGCAGACTTAGCAGAGGCAAATGTAGATAACAAAGAACACCAGGTGTGAGTGGAAGATTGACACATCGTCCCGTGATCTGGTTTTCCTTCATTTCCTTTCTGCCACTCGTAGTTTGGCTCTGTCTGGACATATTCGATCAGATAGCCAGGGGTTAGGAGGGGACGGATGAGCTGCCTTTGTGGAGTTTGAACAATTTCCCTAAATCTGGCTTTGCAAGATGTAATCCAAACCAGAAAAATGCACACACGGACTCCATGCAAATTGCTTACAGCCCCGCAGATTTGGGGGGCCTACTGTGGCACCCTGCCTCTTCTCCTCCAAAGTACAGAAATATTAAGCAAACTGTAGTTTACTTCCTGACTTTCACAACCAAATGCAAACAAGGTGAGAATTTATTGCAAACATTTATTAATTAAATTGTCTGTGGTACTTTGGTAGCAGTAGTCATCTTTTCTGATAAGTTTGCTTGGAAATATGCCTGTGTATGTTCTCCAATGCCAAGTGTCTATTTGATTATGTGATGATGCAGAATGATGTAACTGTTAATTATTTTTGTCTGTGAAATGTGAGCATCATCTACTAGTTAGCTAGATAGCACAGAAGAGTATTAGCTACAACAAGGCAAATCAAATTTATAAACACAAAATTGGAGAAAATGGACTGGCAGAAAAGATTGCCAAGTTGCCAAAGTTGGATAGATTTTAAAATGCAGTCATGAACCTGTGACTCAACCACAAATTATCTGTGACCACTATCAACAGTTAGTTGGCTACTACTGTGAGAATGGATACATCAATAACCTTCCCTGCTCAACTGTTGTCATTCTGGACCTGCTTTAGAGCTGAGGCCACTCAATACACTTGCAAACATGCTTATAGCGGAACACCATCTGGTAACGTCAACCTTTGGTCAGGTATGTAACGACTGCACTGCTATTGCTCATGACATTGGCTGTCACAATCACAACAACAGAGCACTCATTTTATGCATTTGAATTAAGCGTCAGCAGGGCAGGAGAGATTGAATGGACTGTTTATACGTTCTACAATAGTGTCAAAGCCCTGGAGCTAAATTTAAAGATTGTTGAAAATGCTCTTCAAATGAGTGAGTACACAAAGTGCTTTTCAAGGGGATTGCTGTGTGGCTTCTGACGAGCCACCATCCCACTCTGCTATAATTTGAGCTGGATCACTGCTGTGCGTCTCATGATTGCGTTTTTGATTTGTGCAAGCAAAGCCACCATGTTAAACAGTAAGCCCTGATCAAGAAATTTTGTTTAAGGGTAGCATAATCCACATGCACAGCTTCAAAAAGTGAAAGCACCCGAGTGTGTTTGAGGGTGTGATTAGTAAATACTTTTGATCCTGAAAATTGCTTACTATGAATGAGAAATGGATTGTACTATGGTTACATTTTTTGTGATCCCTGCATTATAGTAAATTTGGGGATTGTGAGTTTGTCTTGGTGTCATAGATTGGAGGATATTGATCGCGCATTGACCCTCTAGCTTTTGAGTGTTTGAGAACAGCGAAAGGCAATAACAGGTGTAGTTTATTGTAAAATCATTAGCCTATTAGCTAGCTATTATGCTTAAACTTTGTATGTGTTTTTGGCTGTAGCAATACTTGCTAATTTGCTAGCCAGCTCGATCGCAAACTCCTAGCCCACTGATCAAGAAGGGAAATCTGTAAAAGAATAACATATGCATTGTATAATCATAAATTGCTTTTCCCATAAGATAAAGCTATTGCTTCATTTAGCTCTAAGAAATCATTACACTGCTGTTGCATGTAAAAGCCCTTGTCATGCATAGGCTACGCAGATGTTAGGCTATGCACAGTGACTTCACTATTCCCTGACAATCACGGACATGTCCTCCCCCCAAACATATATATCTAATGGTGCACCGTTCTACCCCAGGGACCAGGGATTGCCATTCTCTGTGAAGCTCTGTGAGGTTTTGCAGTTTAGTAAGCCTCTGGTGCCAAAAAGCAAATCTCCCCATTGAGGTCCATTCAAAACTACACATTTTGAACAGTACTGTTAGACACTAAAATTTTCTTGACACAGAACTAATTGCTCTCCAGGCACTGATTTTTTTTCCTGAACCCCACAGAAGAAGATAAGATTTATTTCATTCCAATTTGGTCTTTTTTACGGTTTTTTTTATGGTTTTACGTCACAGTTCACGCACCTGCTTACATGGGAACAGCCAGGCATGAACGAGTATGAGGCTGAGATTGACAATGTTGAAAACGGCAGAATTTAGAGAGTTGCCTACACAAAACCAATGTATCAAAATATGTTGCATAATAAACTTTGACCTAGAATGACATGAATCCACTGTCATTATTGTTTTGATTATATTGTTATTTTGACATTGCTACTAATATTCTACCATTATTAAAAATGTTATTAGCTTCAGTATTTCTGTTTTTGCCTGATGATGCTGATGATAAAATAAATACACAAGTAATACACACACACACACTAATTTATGAACAGATTTTAAGTAATTTTTGTATGTTATCTATTCATTTATTATTTATTGGCGGCTCTCATAGTTCAGTGCACTCAGTAAGGGTGAACATTTTCCTCTGTGCTGTGATAGGACAAATCACTTCAGTGGTTAAAGGAGTACATAGAATAGTTTATCTACTGTATCGCTATTTGCACTGAAGTTGTTTAACTGCTTTTCAAAGGATCATTTTATCAGTGAATTTGCAATCTCTTGGCTTGTGCTTCATGATAAAAACACACTGACATAAAGCATAATTGACAAGGACAATTTTTAAGTGATGGGGTACATTTATTCAGGCAATGTACATTCTAGGCAATGACATTTTGAATAATTTCCACCTTGTGCTGCTTAGATTATGTTAGTACCAGAGTTCAGGAGAGCAACAATACAGTACAGCAAAGTGTTCCCCAAATCTTTGCCCATATTGTAGGCTACTTTTTCCTGTGAATAATGAAAACAAGCCAATGTTGCGTTTAGGTGGCAAGCTCTTATTACTGCACATTCGTTTATATACACAACCAAAAATATAAAGCATTTCACCACAAGCTAGAAATAGCTAGGAACCATAGCAAGGTAATTAACGGCTTAAGGAAGCACCTGTTTACGTTAGACTGCAATAGAATTACCAAGTTACTGACCACATTTCTATTTATTTTGGAAGTCACTTGTCTATCTCCTTAAAACAGTAGCTAGCTATCGCTAGCTATTGCTAGCTGTGATAACACAGAATGGCTGACACTGCCTGATACGTTTTGACTGCAGGATTTCAATGAGTCAGAATTTGGGGCTAGACTTCTCGCTATTATTACATATTTTGTTACAGTGAAGTGCCACCAAATGATTGAATTGTTAGTTAGCTAGCTACTAACGTATGTGTACTTACAGGGTATCACTGGTGCAAACATAATTAGATTAATGGGTAGCTGAAACAGAGTAGATGACCTGGGGACACCTACTCTGACTTTCTCTACCTAATGACTCTTTGTCAGGAATTACAAATCCTCGTCCCAGACAGTTAGTAGGGAGCAGGTTCTGTTAATGGTGCCTGGTTCAGGACTGGTCTAAAATACCATAATATTTGAAGAATGATTCCCTAAATCAAAGACCTGTGTAAACGGAGCGATTTCACACACCTATGACCTGCAGTAATATCAGCAAGCTCGCAAACAAATGACTATTCTTTGATTATTCAGCTGAGGCAAAGATTTGTCTTTAAAAGCCAGTCACTGTTATTAAATGGAGCACTCAGAATGTTGCCAAGTCTTGAAAAAATTGTAGTTAACAGAACTAAGGCATATTGTGAAGGTGCTAAAATTATGTAACACAACAAAAGATTTAAAATACCTGGCCTAAACAAAGCTGTGATTCGCAGTCATTGCACACAAATCCCATAGCACGTAGGAGAATGATACGTACTGAAACTATATGAAAAAGACTGATTTGGAGGAAACAGCCAAGATTAAACAGGTAAAAGGAAACCTCAACGGGCATTTAAGACCATATTCCCTGTGAGAATGTGGTATGCATATTAGTACCCATTGTACATGGGTGTCTGTAACCAGTGGACAACCGTGGCTAAAGTGAAAAAGCACATGATGCAATAAAGGTGAAATACTGAGGCCATATATAATACAGTGATGATGACACTATAAAAGCGCTTTTAAGGTCAGGGGCCTGTGGTGTGATAACCATCAAACTGTTCGTTGAAGATGGCTGGGCAGTATGATTTGTTGTCAAAGCCTGTTTTACTAACACAGAGCCTGGACACATGCTACTACGAAGATGGTCTGAAACAACTGACCCAAAAAAAGCATCCATTGTGTATTTTTGTGGATTGAGAACATTTTGTTGGTATGGCACTGCACTCTTAATGGTGAAAATTTACATTTGAAAGCATGTAATATTATTTTTTTTTAATGACTAACTGTCATGACCACTTAGTATATATAGTATCAATTTTTCTTTCTGATTTTAAATAGTTGAAAAATAGACCTAAACTGGATTTAAAGTGTGGAAAACATCTACTGTACATAATCCCAGTGTTGAATGAAAAAAGACATTTAAGTGATGCAGTCCGTTGATGAAGTACACTTTGATCATGCCATCGGAGATCAAGACTCCCCTCTCTGCCTCTCTTAGCAGGTACGTCAAGCAGATTTGAAAATTGTACACAAGCTACAGAGTGATTTGGGTACTGATGGTTGATATCTTTATGCATTGTCAGCTCAATAGGTGCATTTTCTCAAAGAATTCACAGAATGATAGGGCAGCAGAGAGCCGTTTAAAAGGAAGGTTATTCCCAGGGAACATCCAACCACTACCAGATTGCGCTGGCCTTAATCATAGCCACATGAGAATACATGCTGAAATTAATCAAGGGGAAGGCATAATTCATTCATTAAACACATTGATTATAAGTGCACAGTTTGTTTTAATTGTTGTGTGTGATTTGTCTATTGTAAGGCCTTAAAACCCCTAAAAGCAAATGTGAACATCTTTGACCATAGATCCATTCCTCCTGTCCACTGTCTCATGAGGCTGTGAATATTTTCCAAGCTACAAGGTACTGAGAGCTAGTGCAAATCAGAAAAGAGGTGCAGCCCTCTCAGCAAACAACCCATAACCAGTGGCCCCTGGTGAGTAACTATGAGATGTAATCCAGGGATCAAACAGCACTAACGTGTGAAAACCTGGAAGCCTACAGCCTAATCGTACCCTAGCAGCATAAAACCCCGTTCGTTATACTGGTGCGTAGTCTTAGTCATAGTCATCTCCACTACAGTACATTTCCAGGAGTATGTGGACACCCCTTCTAATGAGTGGTTTCGGCTATTTCAGCCACATCCATTGCTAACAGGTACATAAAATCCAGCATACAGCCACCAGATGACCATACGCAATGCCAAGAATCGGCTGGAGTGGTGTAAAGCACACCGCCATTCGCCTGTGGAGCAGTGGAAATGCGTTCTCTGGAGTGATGAATCATGCTGCACTATCTGGCAGTCTGGGTTTGACGGAATGCATAGTGCCACCTGTACAGTTTGGTGGAGGAGGAATAATGTGCTGGGGGCTGTTGTCCACGGTTTGGGCTATGCCCCTTGGTTCAAGGGAAGGGAAATCTTAATGCTACAGCACACAATGACATTCTAGAGAATTGTGTGCTTCCAACTTAGTGGCAACAGTTTGGGGAAAGCCCTTTCCTGTTTCAGGATGACAGTGCCCCCATGCACAAAGCAAGGTCCATAAAGAAATGGTTTGTTGAGTTTGGCGGGGAAGAACTTGACTGGTCTGCACAGAGGCCTGACCTCTACCCCATGAAACACCTTTGGGATGAATTGGAATGCCGACCACGAGACAGGCGTTACGCCCAACATCAGTGCCCAGCCTGACTAATCAGCTTGTGGCTGAAAGGAAGCAAATCCCCGCTGCCATGTTCCAAAATCTACCGGGAAGCCTTCCCAGGAGAGTGGTGGCTGTGACAGCAGCATAGGGGGGTCCAACTCCATATTAAAGCCTGCAGTTTTTTTTTTGTTGTGTCTCAGCCAACACTGACTATACAGTAGGGTGAGTCTGGGCCTTCTATCTCTATGTCATGTTTGCTCAGTCCCTGTGACTCCTTCCTTTTCCATAATGTCTTTGCTTTCAGGGCAGATTCTGTCAGAAAAAAGATAACACCTCCATTTTCAGAAACTATTTATTTATTTTTCCATTTTTCAGTTTACTTACTCATCCATAGTAACTCTTTCTCTGAGTGAAACGATAAGATAACTATATTCATTGGATTTGGTTATATTCACATATGAACAAAAACCAGCTAGTGTATATAAACAGCTATGTCTGTTTGTATTGCTTTTACTATTACCTCAATTTATTTTTTCACTCCGGAATAGTATGTTCCCTATGCAACACCAACTAATCTTCCTCTTCTCCCTTGGGTTTCAGGATCAAAGCTGGTAAAAGCTGGTAATACTTATTATTATAATCAGCATTTGCTTTTTACAGGGTCAACACAGCCAGCTGCCTGTAGCGAGGTATGGTACAATGATTCTTAAAAATCCAAACCTTACCTTACTATATGTATGGTCAGAACCCAACTAGTGGTAATAACACTGAACTGGATTAAAAGCATTATAAAAGCACCTTAAATTATTATTTTTTAATTGCAAAAATTAAAACTATGATTATGAATGAACATAACAGAAAGGTGAGAATGAATTATGGAAATATAAATTATATTGTAAATTAATTAGCTTCTCTAACTAAAGATCTTGTTGACCACCTGATAGTTAAGTTTGTATGAGAATTGTATGGCACATTATCTTTCAGCTGAGTGAAGCTTATAATATGCTACTTGTTTGTTACTTGGTATGCTATGGATTTGGAGTTAAAGGAAAAGATTTTAAAAACATTAAAATTTAGCTGAAAATCAATTGAAACACTGCCTCATGCTTTTTTGGAATTCCGGGATGACTGGAGCCAAAGAGTAAATGAGTAAGCACAATATCTTGTGACTGTTCCTGCTTGAACACAAACACACAGACTCTCAAAGAGTTTTGAGATGCTCATGAGATTTATTAGTGACCACAGTAAACTCGTTGCCCTCTCTCTCTCTCACACACACACACACACACACACACTGCAAGCAAAACAGATGAAGGTTAGCTCATATTATCTAATTGCTTAAAGCTGATAAATAAACTGTAAAGTGTACAGTGGTAAAACCAAGGTGATGGGTGTACCCACTGTACAGTGATTAATCCATTGGAGCCAAAAGAAACACGATGAGTGCACAACAATTCTGCTTTCATACAATCAGTCTGTTCACACAATCAGTCTGTTCTTGAACATACTGTAATTTCCACAGCTAGCAGCAAGGAATGTCTCCAAAACACAAGACATGTTTGCACCAAGAGGGCAATATTTTGGGAACTTCAAACCAATACACACTGTTTTTGTCAGGGTGTCAATGGCCAGCCCATCCATGCATGATTCACAGCCATGGGACAATGAACCGATCAGATTTGTATGCATGCATGTGTGTGTTCTCCTAGAATTTAGGAAGTGCTGACAGAAGTGGAATACGGTGTACATTCATGTCCATCCAAGACGTTTCCCAGGAGCCAGAAATCTACAAAACCAAACTATGTAGACAGCACATTTAAACCTTATTTTAGCCTAAAAGTCCCATTTCCCCCAAGCAGATGGCTGTTTGAAACACCTGTGTGTGTCACGCTCTGGTTCCCCTTTAGGTGAGAGGCAATGCTTTACCATGTTTCAAGTGCACTCTCAGACAAAAGTGCCTTACTAATTAAGAAATTCTAAAGCTTCTTTGCCTACCCACAGAGGCCTCAATACCTGAAGATATTTTACATTGTTTCTCCAAATGGTGAATACTGACTACTCTATCTCCCAGAAAGAAGTACAGAAAAACGAATTCATTGACTAATGCCAAAGTAGAAAAAAATGCCTTTTTGTCCTAGGTTTAAATATGTTTTTATTTATCCCTGTCACAGGAGCTGGATAACAAACACAGGATGTGAATGAATGCAAGAAATGGAAAGCAGGAAAACCTCATCAGAATAAGTGTAGCAGCACCATGAGAGAGGCAAATAACTGTGTGCATGTATAGAGCTCCAGACACTCAATTCTAGAGCTGCAGTGATAGTTTCCCCAAAGGAAATCAGTTCGGAGGCAAGATCCATTAGAGCAGCCAACCCTCCCCGTGGTAGAAAGGGTCCAACACAAGCCTCCCCCCCCCCCCAACCTCTAAAACTGGGACACTTCGTCCTTGACGGGAAACAAACGACCATACAGTATTGAATTGTAATACAGATCTCCAATTTGGCTAGTATGTACTGTATGTCTGTGCCTCAACTTGGGCTGAGAAAAAACAGAGCAATGGAAACATGCAATTACAGTACTATTGCCACACACATGCATACACTCCACATACACACATGCACACACACACACAAAGAATGAAATGCAATGAAACTCTTCCAAGCAAATTAAAACTTGTTATGTGTATGTGTCAGTTGGAAGAATATGCAATGGGTAGGGAAATGACAGACTGGGTAATGAAATAAATATAGTAAAAATGGTCTAATTTAAAGTTATTTTACTGGGTCATAGAAGCTTACATTTTCATGATATTTCAATGGGGTGGGGGAGGGGAGGCATGGGGTTGTGGATGTAAGCACTGTATAATACATTCAACCAAATGAAAAAAAAAACAGATATTTTGTTGGTTTATAATGACATTCTGGAAGCTGAAAAATGCATACACACTCATGTAATTGACAGATTATTCCAGAAGTAAACAGCTTTGCTTATGTTTACAACATGTCTTACAAGTTAGAGACCCTGCCCGATCTGAGCCCTCAATTTTTATAATATGACAGGTTGGTTTTCACATTACATAATATTTTTTGGGTTTGTTGGCCCTTTTCGTTTTAAGAATTCACTACCAAGTCACAGTGGCATGGTGGTGTAGTGAGTAATACTGTCACCTCACAGTAAGAAGGTTGTGTGCTTTCTGTGTGGAGTTTGCATGTTCTCCCTATGTCCTCGTGGGTTTCCTCCAGGTACTCTGGTGTCCTCCCGCAGTCCAAAGACATGCAGGTAGGCTGATTGGGGACTCTAAATTGCCCATCGGTATGAGTGTGTGAGTGAATGGTGTGTGTGCCCTGCGATAGATTGGCAGCATGTCCAGGGTATAATCCTGCTGCTCGCCCAATGCACGCTGGGATAGGCTCCAACACCCCCCGTGACTCTGCCCAGGATAAGTGGGTATATATAAAATTAATGGATGAACTATCAAGACACAGAGGCAGAGTCTAAACAGGTAACCACTCATGATGGATATCTGTATGGCTATTCTTGTTTGAGGAGTGTGAGGGAAATTCAAAATAGTTAAAGGGCTGAAAATAGTTAAAATAGCCATAAATCATCACAGAAGGATATATCCACTGTACATCCACTATATCTATCCAAAGTAATGTCATTAACTATAATAACACAAATTTAAATTCAGGCATGAAATCAGTGTCGAAAAAATCCTCAGGATTGTATGAGCGTGGTTGGAGCCACCCTGCCACTCCACCTCACCCCTCAACTGTTCCCAAAATGTAATACCTACAAGTAAAGGAACACATGTGGCTACATCTATCTATAAAGACTGTCAGAAGGGTCACAGCTGCGAGTGCAATCGGGCAAATACGACCGTGTATGTATGAGCCAGAAGTCTCAACCAGGAGACTCAACTGGGAACTGGGAAATGGGAACAGTCCCAGCAACAAGTTTCAGGAATTTGGACAAGCCAAGAAGTCTCTGGTTACAATTTTGAAAGCTGTCTGATTTTGTGAAATGGCCACTGAACAACTGAGTGTTCGCACTGATCATGCCAGTGAAGCCATTGCTTTTCAAAAACTACACCCGTTGCTTCTGAATTGCATCATTCTTAAAAAAAATGAAAAAATGACATCATTTTGTTCCCCTCGACCTCATCCTTTATGTTTGTGCATCCAGGGAGGCCATGTGTTTAATGTAAACGGAGGCTTGATAACGAAATTAAATGAAATAACAATATCAAAACAAAAGCTATAGCTCTAGACTCAGCCAGATAGGTAGCACCACCACGAAGGGACGAGAAGGTGGAAGAAAGAGCAGGTTTGAGGAGGATGACTGAGAGAGGGATATGGTTGGTAGAGGGATTAAGAGCAGAAAAATAGCTAAATAACAACAGTTAACTATTACGGATATCTATAGATAACACGGACAGCGATGCTCTATTGCAAAGGATTTATTAGACTCAGACTATGGGAGGAGATATGCAATGAGACCAAAACATTTATTCACCATCCTTCATGACCTGGAACCAATAGCTCAGAACCCAGTAATAAATTGAAGTCCACCCATTTAATCCCCACATAGAAATAGATGGAAAGGTTCACTGATTTAAGTCGAAATTGCAATGCAATTGGTTTCTCGTACTGTTGCTGATGCTTAATACATACCATAATAACCCCATACAATGTAGTCTGAAGGTATTCATGAATTTACCTTTATAATTAACCATCACAGTAGCTCTTTTGCAGATGCATACATTTTTCAAAATTATAGTTAGTTTCAAAAATCGGGTTGTGTGTATGTGAATTTTCATTTAACTGCACCGTATATTTCACCTGACATAAATCATGGGTCCCTAAAGATGTTTGTTGTTAACTGAACTGAACTGAAGAAGAGGAGGAGTGAGTGTGATGTTGACTGTAGGCTGTGAAGCAGGATTCTCCAGAGCTGTCTACTCAGTGTTAGAGAGAGGGGACCAGGGGATTAAAATTGAACAGAGCTCTTCTCCCATGTGAGTGGGTATTAAATGAAAGGACAGAACAGAATGAGCAAGGGAACAGGGATGAAGAAATACAGCAGGGGTTAAGATTCAGAGAGTGCCATACATATGGACAGAAATACTATTTCCAGTACTGTACAATCCAAACATTCTAAATTGCACTTGATAAACCGTTCCCACAGATAACCAGGTCCAGTCGCACATATCCTTTGACTGCCTTAACTGTTTTGTTTAGGGGAATGTGAAAAGGACATTTTCAGGCTGAACTCATGAACAAGCAAACTGAATTAAAGTTCCATATCACTTGATCAACATGAACTGCTGCGATACCTGTAATGGAGTCATTTGCTTCTGCCCTTATGGCAGGGTAACTAAGCGTAGAGACACAATTCCAATTTCCCTCACGTGAGTTTCATAGGGGGAAATTGGACAAAATGGTTCAGACAACTCATTAAACGAATGGCTGTTTTCCTCCTCTGCATGGGTTAAAGGCTGAGGTTTGAACAGTGCCCTGCTCTGAACCATACATTATGAAGAGTGGAGAGAGGCATTTGATAGCTTTTCATTTCCATCTATGGAGAAACAAGCTGGCGAAATTACTCATTTCAATGAGTTAGAGGGAAATGTGATTGAAACTGGCTATTAGCAAAAAAAGAGTGAGAGAAAATAGATGCATGAACCAACACTGGAGTCTCTCTCTCATGGCTGCAGCACCCCCCACCCACCCCTACCTTTCCATGTGCTCCCTGGTGACATTAATGAGCACCATGTTGTCATCAGAAGTGGGGCTGGGAATGTGTCTCTCAAGACAACGGGCAGCTCCTTCCCAGCAGCAGTCTCATTTTCCCAATCTATCCATTCCTAAACAAATTATTCCCCTGTCGGAAGGCCAGGCATTCTCCATATCTACATCAAGCAGAAAAAATTCAGTATGTTCCACTGTTTTCTGCTGAAAGCTTAAAAAACAATCAACTACATTTACGAATCCCCAGTCCTTCAGGCTATGTTTTAGATAACAAATACCCTTTATCATGACAGATACGCTAGTCAAAAATCAAAGAACATGGAATACCACAAGTCCTTGTGAAATATTGCTCAAAGTAGTCCTCAGAAGGCCTTATTATTATTATTATTATTATTATTATTATTATTATTATTATTGGTAGTAGTAGTAGTAGTAACTGAATATAGGGAGGAATAGAATTTTGACCTCGCAAAGTAAATGAACTTGTCAAACCTTGTCCATTGAGTTCCAAATTCTGATGGTCATCACGATTCTTGCCCCCATCTCCCTGACCTCCCTGACTGCTTTCCCAGTCTCATACACCCAACAGGCTGGGCAATTCCACAACACAATTAATTATGATGGATGGACATAGCTGGTGATTGCACGGCATCATTTGTCAAACTCTCCGGGTGTGACAAGCACAATGGAAATAATTGCCTTTCTCACAATAATGAAACATTAGCATCCAAGATGGACAGAGAGCAAAGGTGCACAGTACCAGCATGGCTGCTTTGTGAACTTGATCATAGGTAAACAAGAAACTCAGTAAATGGAGATAAAGGGCACGATGTAAAAACTCCATTAAAGGTGCTGCGTGTAAGTTCGAAGAAACTAGCAAAAGAGCATAATCTCCCACAAAAAAAAAGAAAAAAAAATCTCCCACACCCTTCCCCTCAGCTCTCCGTCCAAAGCTCCTCACTCCAATCACATGCATGCACGCTGCCTGACATCTGAGCACTGGAGAGAGAGGACATTACGCAACCCATTCATTCAATCATAATCAGTTTGAATTCACTATAGCCAACTTTATATAAATCGTGAAAAGTGAATGCTTCCAAGAGGAATTATCCATTTTAAAATGCACATTTTTGAGTGGAGGGGTCCTTAATAAATATTCACCAGCCTCTGTGTTGAGCAAAACTTTTTTGAGCTGCCAAGAAAAAAAGCTCCATCCACCCTGGCCCGTCCTCTGTCAGCAGTGCAGTGCACAGTATTGATCAGCTCCTGCTGATTACTGTGCAGGACAGGGGGAGAAAGACAGGTGGAATACACAGCCTTAGACAAAAGGAAAGGGGGTATTCAATGATACAGAGAGGTGCAGATGCGCTGAGGGACAGGACAGAGGACAGTAAAGAGGGAGGGTTCAGAGCTGGGGAGCGAGAGATAGAGGAGAGAGAAGAGAGCGAAAGAGGCAGAGATAGTTGAGTTGTCCTGATATTTATCTGCTACCAGCTGCTTTCAGGACATTTTACCCTCGTAAGCGTCTGCCACTCCACACATGCATGCGGATGCAGGGCTATGCCACACCACACCAGAGAAATTGCATCTGTTGCTTTGATTAAGGCTCTAACAAGGCCACGCAATTTTAGTGATGACGTGCAGCTGGGTGAGGTATTACCGAATGTGTGAGGATGAGACATGGAGAACAACTGATTAGTGTGGGGCCTGGGGGACCTCTGGTCCCGGCCAGCCCTGATAGAGAGCCGGCCTGTTCAGCCAGCAGCCTCGCTTCCTCTTATTCTCAGATTCAGAGCGCCGGAAGAGCCAGTAAAAGGTTGCGTTGTAGACCCAGTCTTTTATTCTCTGCTGTATATCTCCATAAATGAGACTAAAGTAAAGGTATGTGGAGGGCGGGGGATTGGTCTGTCGGGTGGCTCCACCAAATTCCTCTTTAAAAGGTGAGCAGATGAACTCTCTCCCGCTGAACTGCAGACAGCGATTAATCTGTGCTTGCGAGACAAATTCCCGCTTGTTTTCCAGATGTGATAACAACTAACTGGCATTAACTGGCACTTCATTCTTATCACGGTCGAGCTTATACACAATGACAGCGAGCCAAGCGGAACAAAGGAGAGAAACGAGCAGAGGCAATTAGCATGCGCCACATTACCAAAGCAAGTATTTTAGATATAGTAATAGATAAACTCTCCTTGGCTCTTCCTCATTCAGGTACTTCATTAGATTGCAGCCATGTGTCTCATTGGGCACTTCAGAATGTATGATGTATAAATGCAACAGCATACAGTGACATTTCCCCCAAATAAGATTAATCCATTTGACATTTTAAGCTGAAGTGAATCATTACAGTAACACTAAGGCACACTTTCAGGTTTTAAATATCAACATTAGCTCCATGGACTTCGTCAGTCAGGAATCTCATATCTATTTCCACCCCTGCTTTTCTACTGGGCAGGGTCTTCATTCATTTGTTTATTTATTCAAATTTCACTGTATATTAAAATTAATTCGTACATGAACTCTCTGAAGATAACTGTCCAGAGTATGAATTTATCTAATATAGTTTACTGCTATATTGAACATGACACATCAAGTAATTACAGTATGCACTGAAAAATATTGATGTCTGTTATTTATTCTTAATTAAGTCAAGTATAACATTTTCAATGCACTCTAACTGAGAAATTAATATCTCTCAGCACTGTATCCATGTGGAATTGTATGAGCTATTACATAAGTAGGCCTGGTTTAATGCAGGACCCGAGGTGGTTAGATCCACATAGCTCTTCTCCTGGTTCTCTAGTGCAGTCTGTAAAATGCTACATTTATGCTACAGCCTTGTTGTGAGTTGGTTGGGGCTGGCCACTGATCATGTGATGAACAAACAAAAAAAACTACTAAAACGTTTGGCTTTCTGTCATTTATTGCCAATAAAAAGCCACACTGCAGAATCCTCCACTAAATAAGGAAAAGGCCAATCTGGCTACAGAACGCTTCTCAGGCAAAGTAATAACAAAACTCAGAAACAAAAACTTGCACCCACAGACAGCACTTGTCCATCCCACCTCTTCCCCCAAAGCTCTCTCCTTTAGCCCTGAGCACCAGGCCTTTAATCAGGCCCAACGGTGAGGTAATAGGCCGCAGCACCTGTTCCTGCTACCATTTTACAAAGCTTTGATTAGTGTAAGGTCAGTGTGAAGTGGCACAATGACTATTGTTTGGAAAAGCACACCATAAAAGTCTAAATTAAGTCCTAATCTACGGATGAGCACAAGAGAGAATTAACGGAAGAGAATTGGAAAATGTTGTGTGGTAAAAAGTAACCATTCGACATTCTGTCACATCCAAGTACAACTTATGATCTCTGGTTTGTCGTCATACGCCTGAGATAGAGAGAGACAATTACAAAACTCTTCTAAAGAAAGCATACTACAAATCTTGCACAAATAGGAATGTAGGACAGAATCAGGCCATTACCATTTGATACATATCAAAAAACACTAAAATTCTGGATACGCCAGTTATATCTTGCTTTATCCTGAATTTTATCTGTCTGACTGGGAGGGAAAATGTCTGGAGAGGAGTTAAGTGACTGCCAATAAAATCTGATTTTTAATACCCCTTTTACTTTTAAAGCCACTACACAGGGCAGCTTCACCTGGAGAAGCAATGGCTATGTTCCTGAAGGAAATTAGATTCTAGGAGAATCTGCCAGCAGACTGCCAGCATTCCCTGCTATTATACATCTCTCAAGTGCTTGAACAGTTCTGAATGTCTGACCTATTTGGATTCCTGTATATATTTCCTTGCTGCTTTCCAAAGCCTTCTGCTTTTTTTTCTTCGTAATTTCACAGTAAATGGCTTATTCCCTTACACCACAGCTGTGACTCCATGAGGAGGGTCTATGTTTTGTTATCCTCTGGCAGCTACTTATAAGGTTACTCAAATTCATCTCTCCTGTCGGCAGATGTACAATAGACTATTACTACTCTAACCTGCAGGCTGCAAAAAACCATTACATTAATGGAAGGGCTGCTTTCCAGTTGAAGCAAGAACTGAAATAATCGGAAGGGAGACAAAATATGCATTACACACCTGCATCTCATTTTTTGTGCTGTTGAAATTACACAGCAGATCTCATAAAGAATTGATTGTGTACATTGGCACCCCTTATTGCTATGAGCCTATGAGGGAAAGGTTGACCCTTAAAATGTATTAACTTGACAAAACAAAGACCAAGGGTTTGACCATGCCTATTTTATTATTTTTTACCTCTAACTGAAATTAATTTCCATCTGGATGCCACTTGAAGATTGATATTATGAAACCCCTGAAAAACAAGCACGTGTATAAATGTTATGTGGATGGCTGTTACTCAATTCCAAACTAGCTCATTCTTTTGGAGTGATGGCTTTTAGAGTCAGCCCTCTAAAAGAATCAGACACAAGACTGTTGGTTGACTTTTCAGCCGGGCTCATGGCGTGTTGCAGTTTTAAAACGGTTCGATCATTGATGTTTGCTGACAATGAATTGGGGAAGGAACGGATAACAACAACCCTTTTCTTCTCCCCCAACCTTAAATAATTGTTTATGCTTTTATTTTTTACTTTAAACAAAATGTCTCATGAAATGTACAAAATCATTCCCGAAAAATATGTCCACCAGAAAAATATGAAAAGCAATGAACCTTAATGCAAATTTAGTGATGAACTCATTTATGCTGACAATGATTTGGAGTAATCGCAAGTTCATTAAAAATGTAATTTAAACACAAACTGCACAAACTAATGCATGCACATTGTTTATGATGGTGCCAATGTGGTTTTGAATTATTGTGAAACATTTGGAAAGGCTGTCAATTCAATCTTCATTTAAGGAAACAGTCTTCAAATGCTAGTTCATTCTATTCCAGGGTACAAACATACCACTTTTTAAAACATGTACACTTGTGTGTGATTAGTCAGTGCTAGCTTGACATTCGCTAACATTCAATTTGACTGCTCAAGTCAGCGTTCTGCGTAATGTTACCCTGCTTCGTTTCTTCAGCTTTCCTATAGCCTACTTGGGACTTTGTTTGACGATGTCATAAAGCATACCCAGTTTATAACTCATTTTCATGCATAGAAATTCAACCTCAAGAGAGCTTCAGATCGATGTTTGAGATTAGCAGAATGTAAACTAATTAGCAAAATGATCATAAAAAATAATACCGCCTGGTGTCGACTGTAAATAATGTTAAAATCTTGAAAGCCCGTTTTCTGAATAACATTAGCCTATGCCACATCAGTGTTAATTGTCTGCCATTGCAAATTGGGTCCACCTAGAGTTTGTATTTGTATTTTATATACAATGAAGGACAATATGAGGTTTCCTTTCTATAATAATACCACTAAAATATTTATTTGATTTAAACATGTCGGAATACGGCAGAAGAAGAGTGGGTTACAATGACATTTAAAAAAATCCTTTTCTGTAATTTTGCTGACTGGGATTGCTAAAAGTGGCCGATCTTGGTCAAAGGTCTCAATCTTGCTCTTGTCAAAACCTGGTAGTCTGGTCTTGGTCTGGATCTCAGTCTTGTGGTATTTGGTCTTGGTCTGGGTATTGGCCTTGAAGGGGGACTTGACTCCAATATGGATTGTGTCAGATGACTGAGCCAATTAACATGGTCGAGGACAAGAGGTTAGAAGTATTTCTACAGCTACTGTTGGATCCCAATGACTATTTTTATTAATATGTCATTAATGCATCTGAGGTTTCCTGATTAATTTACCAAATAGCTGAACTAATTGAAAAAAATTACCAAATACTGTTTAAACTGGTTAAGAATGCAAATATGTTTTCAGTACACACACCCAAGCCCAAAAAAGATGTCTGCATTTGTGAATATGATAGCCATATAATACAGCCTCTTGGGTCTGGACCACTGCTTTTATGACAGGGTCAAAAGTTCAGCCTGCTGTAAGTATGTGCTCCACTCATTGACACATCACTGCCCCCACATCGTCCAGCATTGTACAGATGGCCTCTGCAGCTCAAAGTAATACCCCTCAGAAAATAACCCTCCATATTTTAACTACGATTGCAGTAAGTCCATGAATTATGGTCCTGCTTGTTAATCATCTGCCTGTGGTGTGGGAAGGCAGTACACATGACCAACAAGAGCAATCCAAGGGATTTAATCTCCTATCCTATTGTCTGATATAATGTCATATTTAATATTTGTATCTCTTGAGAAAAGGAAAGTGCTTCTTCAGACACAATGACAACCCATGGCACAAAAATATCAAGTACTGTAATAAACTCCTCCTTTTGTCCATTACAGACTAAAAGGTTAGGCAAGAGATAAGCTATTTCTGTGGATGTTATATATTGATGGACATACAGTGTAAATGTCACCAGATCCAAAGACTACCACAGAATGCAAGTTTACATGTAAGCTATTTCTTGAGCATCACAAATAATGTTTTTAATGGATTGTTTTTTCTTTTGCACATTATATCCCAGAGCATGTTTTTGTTTATCTACATAGAAAATGTGCGTTGGGTTACATTTGTTCCTTTGATTCAATTTTCCTAAAATAAATAAATGAATGAATGAATGAATGAATGAATCAAAAGTTAAATGAACAAAAGTTAATGTGGACATTGTGTACTGTATATTTGTAAGGTTCTCCACTCTATCTGAGGGGCTTCTGGCAAACTTACAGAGATGAAGCAAGAGGACGGAACAGCCGCCTGCTACCACCTCTTTTTCATTATTGTGATAAAGTGCGTAGGTTTGAACAGACCTGGGATCCTGACAAGCCTAATACACTAATATAATGGACTGTTCAGGTTTAGACGCATTTACTCCTACAGTACCATGTGGATATTTATCAGAGTGAAAATTACATCACCATGACATGGTATTAGATTGCCTTTGTGGTGGACAGGCAAGCTCACTCTCCAATCTCAGTTGGCCCAGGTAATGCATATCTAAAGAAACAATCAACAGTGTGCTGTTCTGGAATGAACACAGAGGTCACGTAAACCTGAGCAAAACTAATGTTCTGTTTAAGATCAGGAACAACTCAACCTTATCCACTAAGCTATTAATTAACTTCTGGTAATACATGACTGAGATCAGCGGGGGGAAAATGACATGTTATTTAATAAATTACCTGAAAATACATGACCGGAATCAATGGAGGAAAAATGGCACTATGTAATTTCATAGCTTATCTGAAAAAGGATGAAACATCAGCACAGGGCTTTTACAAATAATATTGTGCATTCGCTTCTGCTCTGTGACATATCCATTATACACTTACTGGCCACTTTATAAGGTATACTGTACCTATCTAGTACCGCGTAGGACCCCCTTTTGCCGCCAGGAGAGCCATAATTCTTTGTGATATGGATTCAACAAGTTGCTGGAAATATTTATTTGAGATTTTGGTCCATGCTGACAAAATAGCATCAGTTCCTGCAGATATTTCACCCATAAATTCATGCAGCAAACTTCCCATTCCACTTCATCCCAAAGGTCCTCTACTGGATTGAGATCTCAGAACTGTGCATTGGAGTAAACTGAAGTTGCTGTCCTGGTCGTGGAACCAGCTTGCGATGCTTTGTGACGTAGTGCATTATTCTGCTGGAAGTATCCATTTGATAAAGGGTAGACTGTGGTCGCAAAGGGATGCACATGGTCAGTAACAATGCTTTGGTATTATGTAGCATCCAAATGATGCTCAGTTGGTATTAAAAGGCCTATGTGTGCCCATTAAACATTCCCCACACCACTACTGCACTATCACCATTGACAAAAGGCAGGACGGATCCCTGGATTCATGCTGTTTATGACAAATTCTGACCCTACCACCAGCATGTCACTACAGAAATAGAGACTCATCAGACCAAGCAACTTTTTTCCCGTCTTCAATTGTCCAGTTTTGGTGATCACGTACCTACTGTTGTCTAATCTTCCTGTTTTTAGCTGGAGTGGAACCCAGCAAGGTGTGCTGCTATAGCCCTATCGTTTCAAGTTTTGTTGCATCGTGTGTTCATGAATGCCATTCTGCACACCATTACCATTGGAAATAGTTATTTTACCATTTGTGGCCTTTCTATTAGCTTGAAGTAGGACGGAGTGTAGCACAGTGGGTAAGGAACTGGGCTTGTAACCGAAAGGTCGCCGGTTCGATTCCCGGGTAAGGACACTGCCGTTGTACCCTTGAGCAAGGTACTTAACCTGCATTGCTTCAGTATATATCTAGCTGTATAAATGGATACAATGTAAAAATGCTATGTAAAAGTTGTGTATGTCGCTCTGGATAAGAGCGTCTGCTAAATGCCTGTAATGTAATGTAACAAGTCTGCCTGTTCTCCTATTAACTCCTCCTCTCAGTAACAAAGTGTTTTTTGCCCACAGAACTGCAGCTCACTGGATGTTTTCTGTTTATCCCACCATTCTCTGCAAACTCTTGAGACTGTCTGGTATGAAAATCCCAGGGCAGCTGTTTCCAGAGACTCTGGTACCTCCTCCACTACTTAAAATTTTTAAAATGTTCATTTTAAATCAGAATAGATTAGAAGAAATTGGAAAAGAAATGACTTCTGAAGGTGTTTTAATTAAAGATATATACAGTGTGCATATTGAGGAAAGAAATTTGCAAAGTTAATGCATAGGTTCCGGTTTAAAGAACCTTGGGTGTGATAAGGCTCTCAGGAGAGGAGAAAGCAAATGAGAAATTGTATCGAGCATTTGAGACATTTTGAGACTTTCATGTCCACTCGTGCTCTACATCTATCCAAATTCAGTAATGAATTGTATCTCAAGATAATGTACATTAATATATTATTGAATGAAAAGGGGAAATGGAATACCTATTAAAACAGGAAGGGCTGTTAATCAATCACTTGGATTGAGAGCCGGCCACTGGCATAAACACCCTATGCAGTCGTTTCAGGCCACAACCAGCCCTGGGCCACAATTCAAGTTTTTTTCCAGACCATTGGAGCCACAGCAACATTCCTATTTAGGGCCACCAAAACTCTAGGGCCTGCTCTGCTGGGATCAGTATTCAAATGCTTGTTAATCAAAGCAAGAAAAACAGAAGAGAACCAAAGTTTTTTTTCTTCTTCTTCTAAATATTCATGAAAGAGAGGAAGAATCTTACATGAAATAGCAGTTAATGATAATTAATTGATTTTATTCATCTTTCTGGTTGAATGCAAAAGTGGAAATCTCACACATGAGGATGAGGGGAAAAGGGTATTCAGAAATACTGTATTCATATAACACTGCATTCTTCCAACTTACTACTTGTGATTAAAAAGGTTTTTTTTGTACATGTGAACTTGGGTACAATTCAACCAGTAAAAACATGTTTCATTAGAAGGGGCCTTTTCTTGGTGTCTTCATTTCTTCTGGCAAGCACCAATATACAGAGGGCAAGAGAATAAGAAATGTTAAAAAGGAGAACCCCCTTGGAGTTGGCTGATCCAAATTAGCAGATTTTTCTAATGACTCTTTACAGAGGTAGGTTTCTTCTGGAACTATGAATACAGTAAAGATTTGATATTTCTGAGTGCCCGTTTTCCAATCTCTTTATATTGTAGTACAGTCTCCAACTCCCCAAAATGCCCTCCAGGCATAGCCTAGCATCTGTGTCAAGATCTTACAGTCCACTCTGACACACTCATCCTTCGGGCTTCGAGTGTCCCCCAATGTATGACTTACATCCTGTTCTTCATCCTCTTAACTATGCAACAGAGACCTTTTTCTCACTGTCATTCTCATGCTTTGCACTTCAGTGACATCAGCGGTCATGACAAGTCAAATCTTTTTTTAAATACGAAAGTAAGTCAAATTTTAAAAGAAGGAGAATGAGAGGCGGTTGGCTTCCACTGGACTGTAATGCAGGCGTCATGTGACAGCTAACCGGTCATGCTGTTGGAGGGGGTGGGCAGAAGGAAGCAGTAAAGGCATAAATGTATTCATTCATACCACCGAATGAATAAAATAAACAACAATCTTTTAATATGTGCCAAGTAGCAAATTATGTTTATGTGAGTTTATGTAAACGTGTGAATGCGTGCATATGTGCGTGTCACCGGTGTTACAGGTACCTCAATGGACACTAAATATCAACCTAAGATATGAAAACTAGAAAGTCTGTTTTTTCTCTGTGGCACCAGTAGACTGAAGACTCCTTATATGTGGGTCCTGTGCTTTTTGCCAAGCAGTCTTGTCACATTCAATTAGCAACAGATTCATTTCAGTTAAACTGCCAGTGGAAAGTTGTGTGTGCCACCAAGATTGACAGAACTGGTGAAAAGGAATGCAATTAAAGACTTTCAGGAAATGTCTTAAGTACTTCTCATCCATAAACTGCCTGACAAAAAACTGAGATTAGCAGGTGAAGGTGAAGTAAAATCTGTATTTCTAATAATGTTTTATACCTTTATTGGACAGTATAACATTGAATTCACAACTTCAGAAGTTGTTCAACTAAACATGTTGTGGAATGGACAGAGACAACTGAGAGCCAAAGATGTTCAGTTTTTTCTTTTTTTCATTTCCCTGAGAGAGGGGCAATGAAAGAAAAAAAACTGAACACATTTATGAATTAATTCTGTCACTTAGTAGAATGATAGGCCATTACTAGGGTGGCTTAACGACTTGACTCCCCAGACAATTATGAGAACAAGGCAGAGGATTTATGACAGTGCCAGCATGACCATCAACTTTGTTATACATGTTATGGATTTGTATTCTCATGACAGAGAGTTTAAGGGTAAGGGAGGGAGGAGCGGAGAGAAAGAAAAAGGAGAGAGAGAGAGAGAGATTAACCTCAGTGGTACTCCTCTACTCAATATTGAGAACATGTGGAGAATGAAGGGGGAGGGAAGGGGAAGACAAAACCAAAGAAACGGCAAAAGATCAACCTCAATCTTTTTCTTTTAATCACATTTTTTAATCTATCGATTCAGTCAGCTATGTGGGACAGGGCAGGCAGGGCGAGGGTCAGTTACTCCCTTTATTGAACTGTAAGCAAGCACAGAAAATGTTTAAAAAACTACAATTCCAACTGCGCACATTTATGCGTTTATTGTCCATTTTATCGGTCGTAGTAGTTAGTGTAGTCATTATAGAGCAGTTGAGGATGGATTTACAGCCCTACATAAACAGCTAGAAAAATGCACAACAGCAAAGCCCTAGTATAACATTCCATAACATGGCATTTGTTATCATATTGTGTCGAGGTGAGAGTTAGCAGTGAGGCCAGTGAGTCCCATAGGACAGAAGCACAGAGAGAGGCTGAGGATGGTAGAAGGATGAGTATAAATCACTGGAGTCATTTCACAGAAGGAATAGCAGTTCAGCAGGACAATCATTCGTTTAAGCGCCATGCATGCAGATTTTTTGAAGAATATACGTTTTATTGAAACAGCAGATCTTAGATGAGAAAAATCAGTTTGGCACTATACTTTGTATATATTGTAAATTGCTGTCCATAATTTCAGGTTAGATTTTTGCCTCAGGGAATAGCTGAAAGATTAGCCACAGATGTGAAGCAAGTGCATGCAGCCACAGAGCAAAGTTTGAGGGCAAAGGCAGTAAACTTTACCCAAATGAACAGAAAAAAAAAACTGCTCAACTGAGTGCTTCTTCTGCTATCCCCAAATCCCAGGTGGATTTATATTTTACCGACACTCTGTCTGAACCCAGAGCTCTGAGCGATGGGGATTACAGAGAAGCTCCTGTGCACGACCGCCAACACCCCCACCCCCCCCCCCCACATTTTTCTTTTTTACAAAAAAAAATCAACACTCTGTTATTCTCAAAAACAAAGCTAAGCCGGATCAGAGTGTTTGTACCATACCCAAACTCAGCTTACTGTGGGTATTCTGTTGTCACAGCAAATCTTGACAGCTTCACAGTTAATGCTTCCCTCCACAGTTAGAAACCTACACATGACTGATCCAGCCATCTCAACTGCTTTTACACAAATATTGTCCCAAATGCATTACTGACGGTATACCATAGTGTTTTTTGTAATATGCTTATCCCTTCACACTTGACTTGAAGTCTGGAGGCCATTTTCCTCCAAGCATAAAAGGGTATCTGGTGCTGACATTAGTTCAGACGGAGGGTGAAGGAAAGACATGGTTCAGTATGACTAATCAGATGTGACAACATAAGTCTGTCATTAATTTCCTAACATAATGTGCGAAATTGGGGATGTGACCTAGAGGAAGGTTAAGTTGATCTTCAATGGTAAAATGGGTTCAAGAATCTCCATATACTGTACAGCTTGAGCAATGAACAAAAGCTATCAAACAGTTATAAAACTGTTTTAATTGAATGTTCCCAAATGAACAACAGAAGAGCCAGGACAGCCAGGACATATTTCTTCCTATCAGTCAACAGCCTGCCAATGGCATGCATCTGTGTGCTCACAGCTTCACAATAAATTCACACCTCTGTTCCAACTATACATCATCACCTCCAAATGCAATTAAGCCCCTCTTCTCCCACCATGCGCAATCTGTTCTGCCCCGCCCAACAGTCTACGTGTTTGAGACATTTCACTTTTTTTGCACTAATTTGACAAAGGCAAACTGTAGCACGCTTATCAGCATTAACCCAGCTGACAGTTGAGCACTGTGTTTGTCCTATCCCCTTTTATGAACAGCCCTAATAGCCTCAGTGTGTGGGATCTAAAAAAATAAAAACCACACTCTTTGGAGTACTGCATGCATTATCAAACACAATATTATTTTTTCTGAATTGTATATAGGGGCCAGAGTGTAAAGACTTGGATTACTCCACTCGAACTCCTTATTATACGGCCGGGAGAATATCTGAGTGGAAGATTGTAGCAGAGGGATGGAATGACCTTGGAGATATCCTCCCTATCTCTGACAGGGTGATAAAGTGGCAACGTGGGAGTCTATCACAAGGCATGCTTTCTGAGAGCTGATTGTGTGTGGCTCACCGCTCCAGTTCTTGATTGCCACGCTGCTATAATGCAATCACAGCCAACTTATTAAACATCTGTCTAAAGTAGGAGTTAGAGGAGGAGGAAGAGGAGGGGGTATGACATGGCAGAAGAAGGCCATGTGGCCAAATCTGGAGGGGGGGACTTTGAAACACAGTTCCCTTGGACTTAAATGTACAACTCCTTATTTATCATGAAGACCACACACTGAATTTGTGTTGGCTAGGACCAGTTGACATTGTTTACGCAGTTTACAGTTATCTTTGCACTTCACTCTCTGTACCAACTTTCAGTGAATTGCAAAGGACATCTTTTTTTGGCTTATCATAAACTTCTGTGCTTTTTTCAACTTACTAATATGTGCTCTTTTTATTTAGTTCTGGGTTCAAAGTTCCTTGTCTGGGCTCCTTTCAATACTGAATAATGTGGTTTGGAATGACATTTTTGCAATGGATCCTTGTCAGAGCGACTGTAAATGAAATCAGAAGTTGATATGAAATTAATCTTTGTCCGTGTCTGTTAATCAGCTTCATAGAGAAATACTAAATGACAATCAAACCATGACCTAAATGAAATGTAGGTGAAGTGTTCCATCATTTATTGTCACATGATGTTGATGAAAGCCCATTCATACTATATGATCTTGATGAATCATGCAGCATTGATTAAAAACCTATCCGGCATATATTTTAATCTTGTATTATCTGTCTGTTTTAGATACAAAAATTGTATGAAAAAGCAGACAGATCCAGAATCTCCAAGAAGCATTTATGGTTGTGTCATTTTCCTCTCCCTATATTCCTTTATCACAGGTGGTTGTGGTTAAAATCAAGTTAAACCTCCACATTCATTTATGAAAAGGTATATTGAAAAAGTAATATATGTATATGAAGTCAAATCCAACAAACATCCCAAAAAATGTCATTAATCTCATCCTAAACGTCCTGTTTTATTTGAAAAAAAAAAAAGTTAGTGGACCCACCTGCAATAATACTAGTTGGAGGTGAGGTTTGGTTGTTTAGATGTATAGATCTTTGATTCATATGGAATACTATGGAATTGTCTCAGATGTGTTTATATATTTATTTATTTATTTACTACATCTTCATCTTATTAATTTTTTTAATTTATCAAAAGTCAAGAATTCCCCTCAGAACAATGCTGTATGTTTCAACCCATATTAATTTCATTGATGAATTACATTAATTACATTAATTTATTTAAAATGCGGTTCAACTAAATTGTATGCATTTATTTAAAGGTTTGAAACATGAAGGTGAAATTATGTAATGAACATACTTATTGTTCATATAAAAGAATCTCTGCAAACATTGCTGCAAAAAAATGTTTTAATAACCAAGAGAATAGTCCCATGCAGAGGACAAACGTCAGTTGAAGTCTATGTTTTTAGATGAGGTTCATATAGAATTATTAAAATGTGGAATTTTAAGCATAGCTTTCCTTTTCATTTTTAATCCTCTCGATCCATTAATGTGCCACGGGAAGACAAAGCTGCTGTTTACATTGTTAACATGGCTAATGATGCAACTGTGACTAAACTGTCATGGAAGAACAACAAAAAAAAAAAACATGTTAAACATACCGTGCAATGTATAAGCCATATAAAACAGATGGTGTATCACTGAGAGACAACTTCACATTTGTGACGCAGCATTCATTAACACCCTAAGATAAAACAAACAATTAAAGAAATAAAAGATGTTTTTCACAGAATTCCAATGTCCTTGTCAGAGATGTGATTGAGATCCTCAGAATCAATACCTGTGGAGTCAGCAGGGGACTCTCTTTGCATTTAACAGATAACATGAGAATATCTCTCAGAACATCATACACAGATACCTGTCTCCCCCCCCCCCACCACCAGCACCTCCACATGCCAACCCACATGCTTTAACCACAAACAAAATTGTATCACCCTCACGGGTAACATCACATGTTAGCAGAGGTTGAGGGGAAAGGATTTATTTAGCCAATTTAACTGGAGGGTAATTAGATGGTTAGATTTGGAGGGCTAGATTGGTAATTTGTCGAGGACATCAAAGTCCTTCTGCTTTTAGCGATAAGTGCCATGGGATATTTGAGATCATTAATAACCACACTGAGTGAGGACTTTCATTTGAAATCGTTGAAATATGGTGCTTCCTGCAACACAGTGTCCCACTCGATTTCCTGTTTTTCTTTTTCACTTTACCCAGAGGGAAGATTGCCCCCTTCTGGTCCAGTGTCACTTTGGGTGGTGTATTATGGCGGAAATCTGTAGATTCCATGTCTCCCATTTAACTCCTAGCTAAGACACATCATTTAATTGAATAGAAGACTACAGTATGGTAAGGCTACTGACCACATAACTCAAATAATGAATTCAAATACCTTGGTTTCTTCAAAGTAAATTATAGGGTATTCAAAATGGTAGTGCTTTTCTCAGAAAAGAAAAGCTGTTTCTGTATGTCTTCCCAATGATTCAATTAAACAAATCAATTTCTTCATTGTTACAGTTCACAATTTAACATAAAATGCTTCTCAATGATATAATACCCTTCTGTATTGCACCCTTTTTTAACACGTCTGAAAATGACATACCCAAAATAAAATGGTTACTATTTCTGAACTCTTTTGACTACAGGCATAATCCTGGTCTCTTCTGAAAGGTAACCCTTGGGAATTTGTTTTGAGTCAGAATTACTCAAAATATTTCTGAAAGAAAGTAACAGAAGCTCAAATGCAGAGGAAGTTTTTCCTCACCTAAAAGATTGTATTGTTTTGCTACAGATGCTTGTGGGTGTGCCTGGTGGGTTTAGATACACAATGGAGCCACAGACCCACAGCCACAACATTGGGCCAATTCTGGTTTAAATTTGATGACAGTACCACCAAACATGATCATTTTGCATAGTTTATCTATACGTCTAGGCAGGTTTCAGAAAAAAGGCTATTTTGAGACTTGAAAAAGGACACTTGGTAATCAATTGAAATTATGGGTGTTTAGAGGTGTAAAATACTATATATTGTATACTGTATGATAGTTGAAGATGTAGACTACCACTGCCTGTCACCCTACCCCTCCCTCTCCCCCAGAGACCGACATTTTATTTATTTTGCAATAAAATTGGGGAAACAAATGATGAATAAAAAATATTTGTATTGTGGACATCTGGTTTCCCCCCTCAGTCCAAAGGCATGCAGGTTAGGTTAACTGGAGAGCCTAAATTGCCCCTAGGTAAGAATGTGCGAGTGAATGGCGTGTGTGTGCCCTGTGATGGATTTGCGACCTGTCAAGGGTGTACTCCTGCCTCTCGCCCAATGCATTCTGGTATAGCACCCCCTGCCTATAATGAAGGTGGGCTCATGTTCTTTCAGAGTCTGTATAAACCGCAGATAATAACATTGTGTTCACAATACTTCCAATGTGTATGTAACAACAAAATGTACAACCATGATAATTCTTCAGAATTGCTAAATAAACAATGGGCGTTCATATCAATGTTTCTCTGAATTAGCACATTTTGGGACTAAGAACTACTGTGGATCTTGTTTGCTGGATCCTTTCCACGATAAAGATACCTATTTGTCCGTGTCACCTGTGGATTTCCAAAACACGTGAGGACCCGCCAAAGTTGTTTTGCCACCCCACGTTACAAAGTAAGGAATCATTGACACTAAAACATTGCCATCATAAAATTGTTTATAGAGATAAAACTGTGAGTTTTAACATTTCAAACGCTATATCGTTATCAGAGTGATTGAGAATAAATACATCGAAAAAAAACTTGAACGAATGGAAATAAACCCACTCTGGTCTGAATATGGGCCAGTGCAACTTACGAGGTTAAACACCAGACCATGCTATTTTGTAAACACTCATCCTTTCTTTCGTTACAGCATAGCCTGGTGGACAACATGAAACAATATAGTTTCCAAGAGATTTTGAAGAAATCACACGTTTACCACACATGAGAGGAAATTTCAGTGAGGACCCTGGTTGCTTATACACACAAACTTAAAGTCCAAGCTTCTCAAATAAGAACGTCCAGAGATTTGCTTTGAGACCAGTGGTTGCTACAGTGTCACTCAGCAGAGATTAATCAATTGTCAGAAAAGCATTTTATATTCTGCTCACATGTACTAATGAGGACTTTGGGGCTATCTCTCTGATCCCCCACTGTTGCACAAATCAATTCCAACTTTCTCTCTTGATCCTCTCCTGCCATGCCATTGCTCTGTTCTTGGCCAGATTGGAGCCCTAGGGGGAAGTTCCAAAAAGTCCATCTTTAATTTGTCAAACAACGTGCTGTGGACATTTTACGAGTTTTAATTTTAATAAATGATCTAGATTGTGGAGATTTGGCGGTAAACCAGATTAAATATGGAGTACAGAGCCAAATCAAGAAAAAAAGTGTCTGTGTCCCAAATATTTTGGGGCTCAGTGTGTGTATATATACATATATATATGTGTATGTGTGTGTGTGTGTATGACCATGAAGCTTGTGCATTAGTGTGATATTTAAGAAAAAACAGAAAAGCAACTCTTCCTCAGGTGACTGAGAATGTCAATGCAGGATGTGATCAGACTGTGTTAAACCTCTCATTACAAATACGAATGCACATTTCAGAGTTCAATGGTGTAAAAACCACAGGCACTGGTCTGCAGAGATGTGGAAAAAAGTGATATGATCAGATGAGTCATCCTTCACCATATTCTTGACAAGTGGTGAGTGTACATGTGTGATTCATACAATATGGCCTTTGCAGTCACCAGATCTCAACCCAACTGAATACCTATGAGAAATTTTGGACCAATGTGTTAGACAGCGATCCCCACAACCATCATAAAAACACCAAATAAGGGAATATCTTTTGGGTATGAGACTCATTTAATCATCTCATCGATTAAAATTATATTACAGAACACAAAAAAGGAAATCCAGTGATGTGATAAGATGATATGGCACCAGTTAGACAATGATAGCACAAGGACTTTATTGACAACAGTACATTGCCTATTAAGTTGAAGGCCTGGTGTTGTGAATTTTATTGTGTCCTGCGATACCTGACTTAACATCTAGCAGTTTATGATAGTCAGAGTAAATTAAGCATTAATCATTTTCTCCATTAGAAAACACTAAGCAATGGTGCAGCTTTGCATTGGGTATTATCACCTCAGACAGATAAATTACAATGTGCTAAATCTAAGCTGGAGATGACGTTGTCAGATTCACTCAGCATCTTTGAGGAAAGTACCTTCTAGGAAGACCAAGAAAATGGTCAGCTTCACATAAATTACTTAGGCAGGAAAGGTTTGAATTCAGGACAGAACATAAAACAAGTCCCACAGAATATGAACACCGGTAGCTATTTGGAGGGAAAATACCAACTTCACAGGTAAAGGTCAGAATAATGTAGCAGATGGGTGAACGTGCAGAGACTAATTATTGGGCAATTATAAGTGGCACGGCATGTGGTTGATAGAACTCTGGCTACAATTATATCTGCTGTCCAATAGGATCCAGGAATGACATGTTCTCTTTCCAGTCTGTAGGGATAGGACATGTCTACATATCAGCTCTGCTTGCCCTCCCTCTAGGGACGTTATGCAAAGCAACCATGGTGCCTGACTCAGCTAGCCTAAGGTAGGTGCTATTCATTAAATGTTCTGAAATTCCCCCATATAAAGTGCTGAACAGAATAATTGTGTTAGATGAGCACAAATGGATGATAGATGTTATATAATTATATATATATATATATAATTATATTAGCATATATATATATGCTAATATAATTATAACAGCATATGAATCATAATATGGATGTTCATTTATTGTAATGAATATAATCAAAATTACTGATACTGAATAATGAATACTGCTTGTGTTTCTGCCTTTACAGTCTAAGTATGAATTATTGTATTACAATGCAACATTTCTTCTCCAGAATACTAACATCATACAGGGTATATTCCTCTCTGGGCTGGCAGCTGTAAGCATACAGTAAGACACTGTCGGTGCACAATAACTGAAAGCTGCAGTATTTCATTTGTCTTTCTTGAAGGCCATGGGTTTGGATGAGCTTGACATTCTAACCTTCAAATTTAGTGGCACTCTCTCCAACCTCAATAATCCTATCATCCTCTCAATGCATCATTTTCAAGCACTGACCCTTTATCTTATCTGATGAAGAACTTGTAGCTCCTCAGGAGAGGAAACAATGGGTAAAATGATAGACCCGTGGAGACACCTGTGTAACACCATTGTACATATGGGCCATATTCAGTTTTTGATTAAGATGTGTATAATCTTGAGAAGAGGCACAAACTGGAATATGAGCGGTATGAGTGACAGGCCCCTTTACTGGTACAGCCCTGCAGAGACCCACCACTGCAACCTCTGAACTTAGTGTGACACCAGTCAACAGGCTCTTTCTTTAAAGTGAATAATCCCATTTACTGTACTCAGTCACACAAAAAAAGAGAACTTTGCGTCCCTGTTTTTGTAATTATAAAGCTATTTTTCCAGTGACACCAGATACATTGTTTTGCTGCCTAAATATACATCACTAAAGCAGAAAACAGCTTTAAAATTCACAAAGCTGAAGATCATTGAGAGAAATTTGTTAATATGATTCAGAGGCTGTCCTCACTATCCATTAGTATACATATTAATGCAGTACACACATAGAGGGCAAATGGGCATGTCAGCATATTAAACTGACAAGTAAATTATAGTGAGAACATTATTCAAAGAAATTAATGGGAAATAGTTATTGTTTTGAAGTAGATAATTGATGCTGTTTGTGCTTTTGGATATAGTGTTTTATTCCTGCAGAAATTAAATCCCCTACATTTACAATAAAACCAGACATGATCTATACTACTGCAGTATTGCCATGTTGAAATCACTGTTCAATGGATCTGATATGTTCATAGTCTTAATTTCCCCCTGCTTGCAATAAAGAGCTTTGTCTAATATGAGATTATGAGATGTTGGGGTTTGGTTGGCAAAATCCTTCTTACATTACATTGTTATGAAGTGTTCTGTTGCCATTCCATTTCAAACTTATACCGCTAGTTCCGTGATGGGGGATGAATAACGTAATTATGAAAATAACGTTATTTACCTTAGATAAACATTGGATTGTGTGGCCCCCCCTAGCGGTTGTGGCCCTAAACAACTGCATAGAGCGTTTTGCCACGGGCCGGCCCTGAATGTGAACATAAAAACTGCTTGCCAACATTGGGCGGGCTCTTTAAATGGCTCCTGCTGTGGTAGGTTCTGAAGCTGCCCAGGCTGAAATCGACTTCTGAAAGACACGGTGGTCCTCTTGAGAGGTGACGTCGGCATTTCAGCATACCCAGTGCCCTATTAGATTTCTGCCACTGTCCATAAGAACATGAACTCAATCAGAGAAACGCAGATTGAAAAGCAGGCTCCTCTGGGTGGAATGTACTACCACAACCGTCTTTATCAATCAGTGAGAAATGACAGCCGCTGTGATGCACGAGAGTCTCCAGGCTTTCAAGCACAAGCTTACTGACCCCTACAGCTCATTCCATCTGACTATCTGGGGACACTCGACATGTCTTCAACAGAAAGAGCAAATATTGATGTGCAGTTGACATGGGGAATACTTTATTTGAGTGACTGGAGAGATGTTAATTATTTACTGTGGAAAATAATGTTCCTGTTAATAAAGAGAAACCATGTTCTCTCTGAAGCGTACAAGTGTTTCCATTATTCCAGTTGATAGGTGCATGAAATTTTTTATTCAAAACCTATATTAGCTTTTTAAAACTCTTTTTTAATCTTTACACACATCCCTGCCAGAAACTGAAGACTTAAACAAAATATGTAGATTAAGCAACAATAGTCTTTACTACAATTTAACCTTAGCTCCTCCTCCAAAAATTTAATTAAAATATAATTTAAATAATCTCACATGAGTGAACATCACAAGTCATAAAATGTAGGTAATAAAGATAAATGAAAGTAGTCTACAGTGATAGTGAGTTTAATGATAACAGACAAGCTTCACAAATTAGCTTAAATGTCTTGATTATGTATGAACTATTAAAAAAATATGATGTCAGTACCCCCAATGTCAAATATTGTCCCAAAGGGTACACATGGAGCCTGTCCACAGCACCTTAATTTGTTTTTACATTTTACACTAATTTACAAATGAAAAATGGACACAATTGCTCAAAAGACAACAACTCAAAAGCCAACCATAAGCATGTACTCTAGTTTTATGCAAAAGAATTAAATGAAAATATTGACTTATTTATTTTCTACTCTGTGACCTTTTACAGGAAGTGTGAGCAGAGCTGCATTTCACTTGTGGTTTGTATTGTCTCCCTCTCGACCTGTGTGAAAATGAGACAGAGGACTAGGTGCAGATGGATGGAAAGCTGCCTTGCCCCTAAGGGTGAAGCCTGTTGCCTGTGAATGAGTTACTGCAGCCGTGAGCACACTGGTCACACCTATAATAAGGACAGCTGACAAGCTGATTATCACCTCCCAATTAGGACGTTTCCATACAGAGGCCTGCAGGGCCAATGCTTGGCAGTGTTTAGCAATCTGACAAGTGCAAATGATCCCTAATGGAGTGGCTTCAAGGCTCAAATTGGAAGATTTAACTCAGTTTAAATTGCTTACATTTTATGACTACAGCAACAGGATGATCTTCTAATGGTTTTAGAAGGAAGAATCAAAGTATGCCTCATAAAGTATATCACTTTACATAAACCACAAGAATAGTTTTATATTGGAAAAATATAAACCATGATCAATGCCTAAAATATTCATACTGTGTGCATGTGTGCGTGCATATGTGTGTTTTAAAGGCAGACAGCCTAATCACAAATTAACCAGCACAGAGGAATGCCTGAAGGTAGATACATTAACCCCCCCCCCAACCCACCCAAAAAAAAAAAGAAAAAAAGAAAGAGGAGGGAGGTACCATCTCAGATGAGTCCCTGCCAAATGTTGCCCCAGCTTGGATACCTAGCTGGCAGATGGGACGCTGTGTTTCCGTGTCATCTGAAAGATGGACTGCCAAATGACGGCCTCTCCTCGGGAGCCCAGCCCTGGTGTTGACAGATTGAGAGCAAATGGGTGGGCGTAATAAACATGGCCACCTGAGAAACCCGAAGGGCGCCGCTTCCTGGGGCTGAGAGGATTTGCGGGGTACGGCGCAAATACAGATTAAAAGACAAATTAAGGTAACATCGCAGTGCATTTAAGTTGCAGCAGCTGCTGCTACATGTTGTGCTTGCCATACATTGACGCCAAAGGCACACTGAATCAAAGCCGAAGACTTGTAGCTAAGTACTCTCAAAAAAGTAAAAATAAATAAATAAATAACTTGATGTTCAACAATAAACTGATGAAACTAGTAGATTATGTTTAATCCATATAGGGCCATTGTATCACAGTCAAGGTGCAAGTATAAAAGGCTACTGCTAATTCCGAACAGTGGCAAATAAAGTCACCTCCAACTTAAAGTAAATAATTTCATGACTAGAAACATTGAACACATCTGTAGCACAGTTTGTTTGTTTCAGTGGCTAATAATCATTAACACATAACAATTTGCGAGGTAAATGTTTGACTGTAAAATGTAATACAGTTATACGCACTGAAATGATACATTTTGTATTATTCTGTTGGTAACTTCTCAAAGTCAAATCAATGTGACCCAAACTTAAAAGACAAGTATCCACAAATTTACTTATAGGAGACATCAACTGTCAGTTAATTGAAGAGTCTTACACACATATCTTATCTTAAGGGCTGATTTTACAATGGAAAGCCAAAGCTGACTTGTCAGACGACAGATTTAATTAACTTTAAAATCTGAAGCTGCAAAAGAAAAAGATACCAAAAAAGACAGAAGGCAAAATTTTTTACATGTGAAAGTTATCGTTAGTGTTCTCCTCAGTATATCACAAATTCTATTGCTCTTCTCCAGTGTTACATTTTAAGCAATGCCCCTAAAAAGTTAATTAATATTTATCAATAGCCTTTGTCAAGATAGCAAAATTGCACTGTTTAACAATTGCACAAAAGGAATGTACAGTACCATTGTTTGAATGTTGAGTTAAATACCCAAAATGCCATTATAGATTAATTCGCATTGCTTTTGCCCCATACTTGTGTTTAATGCTGCAAGAAGCTAGATTTTATTTTATTCAGCATCATATTTTTAAGCTTTTTTAAATAATGTAAAATACAAAATACAAAATTTGTATAATTGGCCACTCATTACAGAGGGTTCAAAACATTCAGACCAGGGACTCCCCTGTCAAGGAATTAATTCATGTTAATTTTACTGGCTGACATCTGCTACTCCTAGCACAGTTCAGTAACCATGGAAGTTCAAACTGCTTCACAGTACATCAACTGCACGTATTCCACTAATCAGTCATATGCCGAGTCACATGTTAACCAACTAGTGAGTGTAGTGTTGACTCTATGTAAGGAAAAACAACTAGACTATAACTTTATTATAGAATCGTGTCAAGTAAAATCATGCATAGATTCTTATTCTGCGTATAACCATGTTGAAAATATGACTGTCAACTCCTTAGTTTTGTGAAAAAGGCACAAGTTAGGCCGTCTGGGTTGTGTAGAGGTATAAGCCCTCGCTTACCACCGCAGAAACCCAGGTTCAATCCCCGGCGGCGGTACGTCCGGCTTGGTCAGACATTCCTACGAACACAATTGGCTGTGTTTGCGGGTGGGAAGCCGGTGAGGGTATGAGTCCTAATCGTTGCATTAGCGACTCCTACTGGAGTCTTTTTTCATTATGCATTCCTTGATTTCAAAATGGTTATGAATTGAACAGAAGGTACACAGATTCATTCTCATACTAAATTGGCCAAACCCCCTAAGATCAATATCAGTTATGTCCATTTGTTATAAAATATTTTAGATGTAGATATATAAACTGATTTTTTAAATAATAATTGGTTTCCTTTGATGTGTCATTGCAGAAATACCATGTTAAAGCCAGCCAAAACACAATAGTTAAAGCATCATAATACATCTATGCGTATATTCATTATGCCAGTCTTGTTTCCAGCCACCTTCTCTTCACCTTTTATAAATCATTTATACCGTCAACTCAGGAATTAGTCTGTGTTTATCTCTGGTCTTCTTGCTGTTATCATGCACCCAAGATTAAAAACAAGAAAGCCAAGGACAGAAAATGGTTATAAGTTTGATCTCTGTGGGGTGTTGTTCAAACTGTTTAAATTCGTGCTGTATATTGTATTGCATTTGTATGATAACATGCACCCTCGCAAGTATTAGCATCCATCAGAGCCAAATCAATGAAAGAGGTGCCCCATCAGTGTCAGACTGAGATGGATTCCTTCTTTACATTCAGCTGATGTGAGAAGTCAGCTGATGACCAATTAATCTGTGCATGGTAAAGGGTTGTTGCTAAAGGTTTCTCATTAACATTTCAGCAACGTATCCGAGAGCAGCAGTGCATTGCTCCTGAAGGTATATGCTCCCTCGACATTCATGAAATATTTCACAGGATCAAGTGAAAGGCTCCAAACAATGGAACATTAACCTCCTCAAATTAATCAAATGCTGTGTGCTTGCACTGTGACACTTAAGCATATGGCAAGGGGTGGTGAAATATGATAAAAAATCTGTATCATGAAAAAGTTAAAATATGCGCGGTATATGATTGTCCCACAGAACCACACAGGCATGGAGCTGTACAATGCACATTGTTTATTCAATACATGGACCACAATACTGTCACTGTCGTCGTTGCCGTTGTGGTCATTGTCATGGTCGTTGTTGTTGCTGTTGTGTTGCTGTCCGTGACTGTGTGAATCCGTTGTCCCCCCGTCCTCACTGCAGGCAGCACAGAGAAAGATTAGAACTAAACATGTAACTGCCCACAGCTGCGATTGCCAGCCGGATAAACCACTCCCCCCATCGCCTGCAGCCGGCACCACAACCACGCTACCCCCTCACAGAGATGTTAAAAATACATTCTGCAGAGTCAATTGAAATTCTCAATTTTATTATCCTTCAGTGTCTTTTGCTAACTTACATCTCTGGTAAAAAAGGATTGGTCCAGTCATAATCTATACTTTTTTACAGTTTCTCCAGAACTCCAACTGAATGAAGGGCACATTATTTGTTTGAGATGGAGCTGGATTATGTGTCTTGTTTATGAAACCAAACATGTCATTGTGCTGGCAGGGAGGCCCCCAGGTCTGCAGATGTCTGGCCCACATCCTGTGTCATCATAGGCAGAAGAGAGTACAGCCAAGCCAGTGGACAATGTCTCTCTAATTTATCAGTCTGCTATGTCACTGTCATTTGGACACCACTGCATCAGCTGTGACAACAACAAGAATGTAGCTGTAGCTAAAATAAACGAAGCTCATGTGAAATTAAATACCAAATACCACCCTATGATCAGTTTCAGAAAAAAACAACCAACAATAATATTCAAATATATGACCTTTCATCAGAACCCAATCTGCAGGACCCTCTACACAGTTTATGGCAGGGAGACACTATTAAGTCAACAAAGTACCAAATATAATATTGCTGAAATATCTGGATGATGGGTGCAATTAAAAGACTCATAATATAATTTGGATTCATGTGGCTAGAAAGCACTGCATGTTTTCTGTTTTGTGTTCGAGAGGACATGTGAGAAATGCAGAGAATTGCCACCTGGACCTCTAAGCTCAGGAATGTGTCACTGTTGCTGCTTGGCTGACCATGTCCAGCAGTCTCACCTGACAACCGTAACCAGCGAGACGGCCGTCAAAAGTCATGTGCTGCCTGCTGGAATAGCCCGTAGCGGGCTATGGAACATCAGACAGGGCCAGAGACATGACAATAAGACACTTGACAGTGTTGTCTGAAGATGAATATAGAAATGAGATCAAAGAGAAAGACATAAGCATCACCTCACATGTACTGAATATATGGAAGTACTGAAAGTGTGTCAAATTCCGGTGCTTGGCAGAATTTATATTTCTGGCATGTAATATTGTGTTATGGTATAATAAATAAATTGCATAGATCGTATAAATACATAGCATAACAGTGTGCCTTGAGTATAAAAATAGGTATTTGCACAGTGTAGCCAATGCACAGGAGAAATCATGCAAACCTTAGATACAAAAACATGAACATATGATTCTAACTACACATCAGACACAGAAAGGGATTTTTGTTACTTTTTGTAAACCTAATCCATGTACAGTCAGTGGTGCATGTAAAACACCACCTGTGGACCATACTGATGTGAAACAGGCTTGCTCTTGTTCCTGTGCAATTATCATCACACCACGCAGAGCCCTGGGGGGGTTGGTCTCCGCCGTGGACACAGCCGTGGCAGCCTGAATAATGCTGCTTTATCTGGAATGCACACCTGTCAGCCAGAAGAGTCTGGCTGCACCCCCAGGTGGCTCCACATTGGCACACACGCCACCTCAGTCTCATTCATTGTCATACTGAAGATGCAAAAGCAATTAGCCAATCAGAAATATGTATATACTTCAGAAAAAGTTGGGTGCTGTTAAATAATAAATTAGGTAAAACTATCACTGTCCTCTAGTTCAAATATGAACAAAAGTAGATCAGAAAAGCATGAAGCAAAGGACCATTTTCATATGATAATGCACCATATGGCCAGGATCCAAATTGTCCTGAAAGGACTATCCCTGCTCTGTTATTTCAAAAGAACCATGACCTTCGGTAGACTTCTCTCTCCAGATCAGAGGGAACAGAGTGTGTTATGCAGTCTTTGCATCTGGAGTCTGTCTCTTCGTGGAACTTATGTGTATTTGTTGTATATTGATAGCTCTCACTGCATTCAGGTTAAAATCAACATTAACATCAATTTCTAATTTGTGTAAAGATGCTATTAAAAATGAAACAATGGCAATGGCTGAAATTTAAATCTCAGGGAAAAGAGCAGCAAGGAAAAGGTATTTAATGGAGTCGCAATGTAATTGCTTAGCTTTTGCTTGTGCAGATATATCACAGCTCTTCTGTCCTTGCGAGTTGTGAATGGTTTGTTCTCAGCAGTGATGTGAATACAAAAACTAACGCTAATAAATGTATAGTTCTTTGCATATATTGCCACTCTCCTGGTTGACTTCCTAAACTGTAAACTACATATCATATAAGGTATAGGAAAAACCAGTGTTTGTGTGTGTGTGTTGGCCCACACTTGCATTTGTGTGAGAGGCCTTTGGTATTTGTTCACCTTTTAAAAAGGTGTGTAAGACAGACAGGAAAAGATCACAGGAAAAAGTGATGATCTGTAATGACTAAAGCTGTATTCACACCTTTTTTTATGTGGTAGTTGCGAGGGAGTCCAGAAACAGAATCAAGTGTGACATTCCAGAAATGTTTCATCACATGAGAGTTGCTATTTTTCAGTACAATATGGTATCCCACTTTGATCCTATATCACCTCTTAACCCTATCAGAGAGCAGGAGGATTTTAAAAAACACCTTTGATTCAAAGCCAGTCTCGCATAAGCCTTAGTTATGAGTGGCTGCGTTTCACAATTCTAAACTGGAAAAGTTTCATCGGATCTCCTAAGTCTTCTCTAACTGCTTTAAGTGGTGACATGCTGAACACAATAACTTTTTTTTTCTGAAGCATACTGCCTTTACCGGTGAAATAATATTTTTGTTGATGGTAGCCAAGAAAATTAGGGAGGTCAGTTAATTGTGTAATGACAGATTTAATTAATAAATAGTAAAACCAACATACCATGTGGCTCACCAAGACCAGGATTGTAGTAGATGAGAATAGTGAAAGGGAAGAGACTACCCTTTCCTTTAATGAATTATTACTACGTTTTTTTTTCACATTTTGACATTGTACGCCATTTCCTACATCTCTAATACATGACTGATTTATATGCAGTTCATCATATCCCCCTCCAATGAGTCAGTTTTATTTTCCCTGTGATCTGCAAAGGATATAAAAGGTGGCTGTCCTCGAAGAGTTTAAGGGTTTAATATCATTTACCAACAATTTTTTATGAACACTGTATCTCACTTCATTTCTGTCTTCTTCTACTCACAAGGATGCACTGTGCTGTACACTGGAAAATATCTTAATTCAATTTTATTATTGGTACACATACAAGCTTAGCATCAATTTAATTAAATAAAGCTTAGCTAACCATTTGAATTCAGTATCTACTGCATGTCTTTTAAAGAGTGTTTAAAGAATTAGTGACAACCTGTCTTTCAAATATAATTTGCTACTAGGAGACGCATTGTACTAGGGATTTTATGGGGGCTCTGTCGCATAAATATAAATCACAAAACTACAAATTGATTTAAAATTTTCTTGAATTTTTCTCTAAAATGAGATTAACATGCAATGTGTCCTTTTACACAAGCCAAGACATGATGCATAATCAGAACTATGTAAACAATTGCCCACATTAATAAAAAGGCAAGCAAGACAGAACAATCTGTCAAAACCTTCTAAACATATTCAACCAATCCAGACATTAAGCCATGGCAAAAGTATATTTGCATAGCATTCCTCTGACCACAGATCAACACCTCTATAGTCCCACTGAAATGGGGTAGTGAAAAACATAAGATATGCCTTACATAAGCTATGGCCCTACATTCAAATATGAAGTTCACTGGTATTTTCTGGAAAAATAAAGTTAGATTTTTTTCAGCTACTACCAATAACATGCAGCCTTCTTGGAACAAGCTAGGTTGTGACGTCACTAGGTTGATTTTTCCCATCTGCTCAGGCTATTCTTATTACTAGACTGCTGACTTTAAATGAGCTCAATGATGACTTGTGATGAAAAAACAAAAGAAAAAACAGAGAACCCAGAGGGTCCTTTTGTATTAAAAAGGATGCTCAATGGAGTACAACTGCACAAAACGTACTAATTGTAAACATAAAGGAGTATGAGTACTCATGGCCCCGGTGTTACATGGTTGATGTAACAAAGCCAACAATATGAAAGAACAACTTTGTTGTCACATTTGCCTACTTGCCATGACGTCTCTGCCCCCTTTATCAATCAAATCAATCAAATTTTATTTGTATAGCGTATTTTACAGCAGTTGTCACAATACGCTTTACAGACAACCCTGGCCTAAACCCCCACAGGACCAAGCCTAAGGCAACAGTGGCAAGGAAAAACTCCCTGTGGCAGATGGGAAGAAACCTTGGAAGGAACCAGGCTCAAGGGGGAAATCTATCCTCCTCTGGTCGGCTCAGGGTGCCGACTGGTGACTAACATGTCAGTCAGTTTTATAAGGTTTATGATGTGGCTCAGATGATGGGTGGAGCTGGGTGGCGGTGATGGGGAACAGCAGGTGGCGACAGATGTGGGCAGGGTGGAGGCAATGACGAAAGAGGGGCTGGACCACAGAGGTGGGTGAGACCAGACGACTCTTGAAGCACTCTCGAGGGTTGGGGCAAGAGCCCCGCCGGCAGCGTGGGGAAGAGGGTAGAAACGGCTATTAGGGAATTTGCAGTATAGCAGACAGTGAGACAGTGGCAGTAGTATGTATTGGGGGGATCCCGCCAGGAGTAGTATATGGCTGCATAGCTACTAGGACAGGGATGGAGAGCCCATGCAGTCATGAGGGGTAGACAACCATACCCGCCTAACAAGAGCCAGCCCATGTAAAGTCGGGTCACAGCTGATTGACAAGTGACAGTAAGGAAAGGATTGCCACCTACAAAGCTCTATGACTACAGGCTTCTCGCACCCTGTCTCCAGACTACAACTGATTATAAGACTGAGCATAGAGTCTGACTCCTTTATAAATTTTGGAAGCTGGTTCCACAGTAGTGGGGCACTGTAGGAGAAAGACCTACCACCTTTTAGGTTTTTGGAAATTCTTGGGACTACCAAGTAGCCTGCGTCTTGGGATCGGAGTGACCTTGTGGGTTTATAAGGTAGGAGCAGGTTAGATATGTACACAGGTGCACGTCCATGCAGAGCTTTAAAAGTCAGGAGCAAAACCTTGAAATCTATCCTATGCTTAATGGGTAGCCAGTGAAGCGACGCTAGTACTGGTGTAATGTGATCATACTTCTTAGTTCTGGTAAAAATACGAGCAGCTGCATTCTGAACAAGCTGGAGACTCTTTAACGAGTTATTAGGGCAGCCAGAAAGCAGGGTGTTACAGTAATCTAACCTCGACATAACAAACGCATGGATCAATTTTTCAGCATCCCCAACTGACAGGAAATGTCTAATTTTAGCTATGTTGCATAGCTGAAAGAAGGCAATTCTGGATTTGTTTTTTATATGGGTGTCAAAAGATAGATCAGGATCAATGGTGACACCAAGGTCTTTAACGACCATATTAGGTTCAGCCAAATAACCATCACAGTTTAAGGTGAGAGTAGACAATTTCTCCCTTAATATTTTGGGACCTAAAACCAACATTTCAGTCTTATCTGAATTTAGGAGCATTTAGGAGAATTTTTCTCCTCATTAAACAACTCTCTCGACCCACCCATTCAGGTTCTAATTCATCTTATATAACAAACTTCTCCTTCCTAATTTGCCAGTCAATCAGACTAAAGTGGAGTGAAGATTACATTTATAGACATGCACAGTCAGCACTCTAGCACTCTGAATGAAAAGTGGAGAAAATTTGATGCAAAGCATGGGTTATGATGGAATTATGGAATTAAATTATTAACTAAAGAATACTTACACTGATAAAGGTGTTACTGCGGGTCACATTCCGAGAATAGGTGTGATAAGTAATGGAAAAAATGCAGCAAAGCAGCACTATATATCGTAATTGAAATTACTGTATGTAACTTTGTAGATATACAGTAATTTAGGCTTATTTTTAAAATCTATTTTTTCAATCTTCTTTTAAGTAAACCCAATGATGGTACAGTTACAACTTTTTTTTGCATGACTGGCACTTTTGAGAATAATCACGTGTCTGTCTGTCCATTACCACTCATTTTGAGTTGTGAGGTGAATGAAGAATGCTTTAGTGAGTTGGATGTATGGCCATTCATTTAGGTGCAGGCAACTCAAGTGATCATTTCAGTGATATACAGCTATTTTATTGTGACAGCGTAACTTTTTAATTATTGTCACATTTTCAAGGTCACTGAATTATTTTTAGAGTGTGTGCCATTACAGATGCATTTTGACTATCAGAGTGAAATCTTAAGAACAAATGCTTAGGTCAGGACATCATTACATGCTGTGTGATAGATTAAACTATGGCCAGCAAATTACTCCAGTATTATCCAGACTGTTCAAAGATTCCCTAAGGACATTCTGAAATGTTTGAAATATCTGCCACAGCTAGTTAAACATAACAAATGGCATGGCTAGAATATGGCTGGACCTAACACACGTCACCCGGCCGACCAATGGTGTAACTTCATCACTCAGTCACAGACATTCACGTTTGTAGGGCTGGCCCCGCTGTTGCGGTCCAGCGAAAAGACACATATTCCAATCCATTGCTCAGCATTTCAGAGCGCCTCAGAGACAGATAGAATAATAATACATATTTCAAATAATAAATACGACAGAAAAAACAAAACAAAAAACAAAATATCAACTTGCCATCCCTGCTACCTGTGTGCTGCGCGCAGAGTACCGTATTATTTATTTAGACATTAGCAGACTACAGCATAAATTGCGTCTTTTGCTTATATTCAATATTAGTAATTGCAGTGAGAAACTGCAGCTGTAGACACAAGAAAGTCTGTTATGGTAGCAACAGAACGAAGCGGACTATATATATTTACCTTCATTGTTTTATTATACCAGCGTGTTTTCGCACATTTGCAGAGAAACACAAATACTATCAATAAAAATGGTTTAGCTATTTCTCAGCATAATGACAAATTCAAAGACTAAACGAAGTCACCCGATATTGTCCATGTATTCCATTGCTTCCCTGAACCTCCCCTAAAACCTAGTATATGGCTGGACCTAACACACGTGATTCGGCCGACTAATGGTGTAACTTCATAACTCGGCCAACCAATGGTGTAACTGCATCACTCAGTCAGTCAGTCAGTCAGTCACAGACATTCACGTTTGTAGGGCTGGCTCCGCTGTTGCGGTCCAGCCAAAAACAAAAAGGGTTAACAAACTGTTGTTTCCTGAGCTAAACACACATATATATAATACACCATATTCATCTGTACTGAAAATTACCCATCATTTACGTAATGATGAAATGAAATAAAAGTAATTATCATTTTGACATCTAAGAAAATGAATTGTGATCAATTTTAAGATCATGAGGTATCACTATTAAAACAAAATATCGCCTGCATGCTGAAGATTACTTGAAACTTCAGATGTGGCATGTGCAGAAGCAAATAATTTCCCCATGAATTTGCAACAGAATTAATTTTAGCAGCATTGCTGAAAGGTGTAGCTCAGAAGGACTGAAAGATTTTCCCCATCTGATCACATATCTTGAGGGTTTCTCCATGATTAAAATTCCACAAGTGTGGTACATTATAGCAGGTATGACATCAATAACAGTGGCCATGTCAGTGTATTTAAATTAAGTTTACACCCCCTTTCTCCTTGCATGAAATAGTGAGAAAAATTCATGAAGCTGCAAATCATAGCAACCTTGGTAAATCACATCTCATAGCTAATGTGTATGTTTTACAGTCTCTCCACCCGCAGTTTTCTGTCTGACATTTGTAACTTGTCAAATTATATATTCATTAAGACAACTGTTCTCACACTTGGCCTAGTGGAACCTCTGTGTGCGCCAGTTTTTGTTACATCCAGTCTTGCTCAATTAAGGTTGTTTAAAAAGTGTTTCTTTCATAATTGTTTCCCTTATACTTGTATACTTGTTAATGCAATACAGGTTTGTCGCATTAGCATTTGTGTTGTATTTAAATTCTTCATTATCTACCAAATGATTAGTTTTAGTGGCCAGGTGTCCACACTTTTCACATTACCTTCAACTTGGTCTTTAATTTGATCAGTTACATTTTACATGATATATTTTAACCTTTATGTAATAATTTAAAATATGGCACAGTGTGAATATGGGAATTTTTATTCATCATGGCTTGCATTGCTATTTTCTTTGAATTTGACTTCAGAGTTAAATAATCTCTCAAACCATGAGAAGCATATTTAAGAAATATTAACAGCTTGTTAAAATTCTGGGATTGCAATTGTGGTCAGAACCAAAACCAGCATACACAGGGGTCCCACTGTATTAAGACATACTGTAAGAATGAGCATTTCTGCTTTTTACCCATGTCATGACTTGCACCACCAGTAGATGCCAAATATGACAATCCTACAGGTATTAAGAACACTGTGGTCTTTCAAGGTTACCATAATCTCCCCCTGAGTGCTGTCATGTAAAGGTAAACACAACTGTACTCCATTTGTATGCTTCAGATTGTTCTGTTGGGCTTATGATTTTTCGTATCTAAAAGAAGTAAAACGTATCTGATAATAGGTATTAAAATTAAGAAGGTATGTAATGTTTCATTTCAGTTTCTGTATTCAAAAATGAATGCTCTATCCATATGCATTAAGGCAGTGGATTTTGAAGTGCAGGGAGGTTGGGGCTTTGGAGGGACGACGTATGTGCATAGCCCCCTGGATCCACCATCAAATCCACTATAATTCATCCAGAAAGGGGATTACACACATTCCAAATGCAAATGTATGGTTCACTTTCTGGGTTTTTTTAGATATTTCAGTTTTAGTGAATGTAAAGGAGTGACTCAGACAGGCAGGCTTTGTGTGCTGTGAAGGATATTTTAGATATATAGAAAAGTTTCTGAAGACCAGAAAGCTTTACAATGGCCGGTGTAGGGCATCATGGATATTTGTGGTCTAAAGCAAGAACATAAACTCCAAAGCAGCTTGTTCCAACTGTCTGGGACTGTTGAAAACATACACTAAAATTGAAATAATATACTGGGGGAAAAAAAAAAACTCCAGAAAGTGAACAAACCCAGGGAAGCACTGCATTGATATATAACATTCATTAAACAGCCCCAACAAGGGAGATCAACTATGTCTCTATGTCTTTATACTATGTCTCTCAGAAAGCCATTCCACAGTACATGCACTTTAAACTCTCTGTTTCTCAGTTTAGTGAACTGTGATAAAAAAAGAGATCAAATGACGAAAACCTTTTTTACTCACAAGGACAAATGTTTGGACCATCTAATTTAATTTCCCCTGAAGCCTCAATGAAACCATAATCCACTGTATTTGAGTCTTATTTTCAGCCTTTTTTATATCCTGAGAAATCCAATTCAATGAAATAGGATGCCATTTTGTTCTGGTAATATAATACAAAGTATAATCTGAACCTTAGGTTAAAGTGGCCAACTTATATGAGTATAAACAAAAATGTCAATACACAACATGACACAGCATTGAAAAAATACATCAAACAAATGTCAGGCAGCTACAGTACAAAACATGCATTCATAGATTCCTCCCTGGCTCTGATTCAGATGTGATTTGTATGCTTGAGTGGTACTGAAGGATTTAAACTTCACATGCTTCCAATGAATATAAAGGAATTTAAATGAGTAAAGCTTACCTTTTTGTAATAACCAAAACACATGACAGTCAGTCATGTTTAGACTTACTCTAAATACCCAGAGTACTTGTTATCCAATTAATTTCCGGTCACTGGTGCCTTTTTATCGAATTCTACAGAACCCTACATGGCACATAAAATCTTAATAAGATCCATATTGAAACAAACCTAAAGACTACCAACTTGATACTAATCAAAATTGTATGTATTGAAGCATTGTTGTTCAGGCATTTTAAACTGGGTTTGCAATCATAAAATGGGAAATAAAAATGTTTTTCTACGTGAAATAAAAACAAACACTATGAGATTGTATTGAGTAAAGAGGGTTATGGTGGGGCAGCTATGATGGATGGCTGCTGTCTCTTTGTCCAAAATTGTTCTATGGAGGATCTTTATGATACCCTGAGTGACTTGATTGACTGGCTTCTTTCGTAGACAGTTGAAATGCATTTAAATAGAAAATTTCAAAAAGGTACCAGTTTTCAAAAAGGTACCAGTGGCAGCCACTATGTAGCAACCTACATCTGAGATTAGAAAACCCACAGAGATACGCAGATACACAGCACTGTTTACTGCTCATCTCCCATGTATTACTTTGGCAAGCTGGATAGATTCTGATATCAGGTGCAGTGAACAGGACAAGGAATTTGCAGAGCAAGTTAATTTGGAGGCTTTGTTCATACCACCCAAGTCAGCATTTTGGAGGGGAAAGAATCGATCTTTTTATAAGATGTGCTCATTGTTGATACTAGTTTGAAACTACAGTTGTTTACTTGAAATGGGAATCTGAAATTAGTTTTATAGAGAGTGCCAAACTTTCTGTCTATCATTTTTAGACTAGTGAGGGTGGTGAATCCATGTTTAAAGAGGTTGGGTGAGCAACTTAGTTGATATTTGGCTGCATCAGGCTGATTTACCTTGAGGCTTGGCAGGACATTAGAATTGAGAAGTGACAAACATAAAGGTGTAGAACAATGTGTAGAGTAATCTACCTAATCTCAAAGTTATCAATCTCCTTGCCATGCCACTATGCTCCACTGCCACTGGAGGCAAAAAAAAAAAAAAAAAAAAAAAAAAAAAAAAAAAAAAACTTAGATCAGTGTCAAACATTTTGTATCTACGGACTATAAAGTCACGAAACAGCTTTTTTGTTGCTCTAATGAATGTATTTCCGTTTGAATATTGAATATTCTAACAATACAACCACCTTGTTGCCCTTTCCATCATATTGTCCTCTATATATGATCATTAAATATGTACAGAAAGCCTTTATTAATGTCATTGTTATCACGTTTCTCCAAGAAGCCTTCCCTTTTTATGTTTATTATGTGCTCCCCCAGTAACAACATTAAGCTACAGGCAGAATTCCCCGGCAGAAAAACATGAAACACTTTTATACACTACCCTAATACACCCCCAAGTCCTCAGCCATTATATCGTTATAGTTAATCCTGAGGTCTAAACACTTGCTAAGCATTTGACCCATTGTATTGTTTAAAAAAAATTTGTTTACATGAGAGTATGTAGACCAGGCCTGGGATATTGAAGCAAACCTGAGTTCCAAACAGGTATTGGCATGGAGTTATACCCCAGTAACCTGTACCTTGATGGATGGCATTCCTGCCATTATAAAACATTGATAAACTGCAAAATTTGTAATGAAATGCACCTTGCTGAGTGGTGTCATATCAATACATTTTTAATACCACTTTTACCATCATAATTTAGCAGGTGTGATAGCTGGCAGTAATGACAACCTGCCAGTCTCCCCTTGATGTAGCAGGCAGCCCAACAAAGCATAGTATCCGACTTTTGGTACAGTGGCTCACCTCCAAATTGATTACAAAGTTAAACAGCAGCACATAATCTACAGGGTTCAAGAAAACCTCAATTAGGCTGATCACCCAGCTGTGAAATAACAAACTGCATATTAAACACAGATAAGAAAAGGTGCACCTAATGCTCGTCACATAATCGAGGCTGATGAGAAGTTTAAAAAAAAGGTAAGACAGTGACCGCAGTTTTGTCACCAAGGTGTAACCTTGCCAGATCTAGTTTGCATTTACATATATATATATATATATATACACATATCTATATAGTGCAATGAACCCTGAACATCCATCTCATATAAGAAAATTATACATATGAAACTGCAGTTCCACACACCTTGCATACTGTAACATCAACTGTTTTGAGTTATAAATATTTTAATGGGGCCAGAAGCTATACATGCCAAGGCTTGGATTCAAATGACATTTGTTCTAAATCTTGGCTCCTCCTGATACACTTATCCCTGGCTTAGATATACATTTGTTTTTTTTGTGGGGAGCTCACTTTGCTGTGTGAAGAAAAAATTCTGTTTAATGGGGAATCTAATTCAATGTTGATTGAATCCAGGCCAAAGTGTTGCAAGGCAGTTCATGTAGTTTTTACCTGGAGAATTGTGTGTGAAAATAACAAGCTAACTGGCATAACATGCGTGTGATCTTGCTGCCTTTAAATCCAGACATTTAAATTGGGAGGCTGTTTCTGTATCTGTTCACTGTTGGAGTAGAATTTCACTGTCATTTAGAAAATACTGTAGCTTAAGCTTTCTGTGTCAATCTCCCTTGATGAACTAAATGAAGGGACATATTGTACTGTCCTTCTTAGTTTAGTTTAATTTGACTGAAAAATGAAAGGGAATGTAAATATTATAACAGAAGCTGAGACAAACCTATTTCATTGTGATAATATACCATTGGCCTTTTTGCTTTGATACATTTTTCCAACATTCAACATTTTTTCAGCATTCATGGCCTGGGGTGGAGCCCGTACTGCACCTAAGCTTCACAACATCCGCCTACACTAGGTATTACTGTCTAATGCCATCTTAACAATAAGCACTTAAAATCACATTACAGCCTCTTACAGTTTTAAAAACCAACTTCATTCATAAATGTAAATGTATCATTTAGATACTTTTTTGCTTAATTTTCTTTTCTCAACTGTCTTGTTTTTCTCAACTTTATAGACTTTTAGGTCCATAAAACTGTAATGTACTTCTGGAGCTGTTCTGGAACATTCGATCCCAAACCTCTATTATTCCTTTTTCAACCAGTAAGCAACTTGGCCCATGGACTGTCTGTGCCCATACAGTATGCACTTACAGCACTTCTTTTTTTAACTTTAATTTACTTGTTACCCATTACACAACGTGTGTTGTGTGTGTGTGTGCGTGTGTTCTTTTTCTTTTTCTCTTGTCATCTTGTCCTTACCCTGACAAAATACCCTTTGAAGTAACTTCATGCAATAAATCACGCTAATTAAAAACAAGTGGACCGTCTGCCTGACCGTGACTGAATGCAGTTATTTGTGCTACAATTGATCCTGTATTAAACAATGAAGCCTGGAGTCCCCAGGCAGTCTCCTAATTGCTCAAATAATTAATTTACATTAACAATTCCCATTAACCAGGAAACATGCCCATCAATGCTGAAAGGGAATGCAAGAGAATAGGTAATGAAAAAATCTGTAGATCGACTCTCTGAGCTTTATGACCATGTTGAACAAAACTATGACCGCCTGCAAGGCTGGACAATGTTGGAATTCCTGTTGACAGAAAGCACCTGAAAGACCTTGAGTCATGCACTGATTTTTTTCAAGGGCAGGACCAGAGGGGCAGCAAACCTATTTTTGAATTTAACGCTTGTGTGTTATTAAGAGAAACTTTTATAAATTGTTGCTTTGGAGTAGGCCTAGTTCAAGTTCAAAGGAGGCACTAAAGTCCTTCACACAAAGCTAGATCTGCTTTGCATAACTGTTTTGGTAGATCACTGGAGGGTAAAAAAAGAAACAAACTGCACCATAAATGCAAAAAAGAAATTGATGGATTTTCAATCCTTTTTCCTTAAGTGCAATTTTCAGGATCTCTGCCCTGTTCTCATGGTTGGAAAGTTAATTAAGGCAGGACCTTATTGTAGAATCCCTCGTGAGCTGAGCTGCACACAGGCCTCAGTGGGCATGTTGAAGCCTTTAATCAACCAGCTGCTGGAGCTTTTTAACCTTCAAAACCAAGATGCCATTTTTACAGCAGTTAAACTTAGCAATCCAGAGCCTGAGCTCTCTATGGACAACAGACCACCTCTCCTCTCCTTCAGCCCGAATGACACAAAGTAAAATGTCTAAAGTTATCAGAAGCCTGAAATATGTAAATCCATTTGGACATAGGGAGGGGCTTGTCAGTTCCAGCGGAAGTGTCATGAGGATTGCGATAGTTTTTTATTCTTCTAACACACATGCTTACGTGGGGTCTCTTGTCTGCATGTGGTAGCTATTAATATTATTATGACACAGAGGATGGTCTACAGTAAAGATTATTTTTGTTTTCCAGTAGTGATATCTAGGCCTATACATCAAGGAATAATGGTAATAAAGTGCCTCTTGAATATACCTTTGTTTCAGTCCCAAAGGCAATATAGAAATGACCAATTCCCATAAGTGTAGCAGCTTTTTAATAACTCTGCCTCTTTATGCTTAATACCAATTAAACCACTGGCCCCTAACCCTTTCCCCTCGTCAAATTTTAACAAGAAGTCAAATGCCTAGTGCATCACTCACTAATAACCACTGAACACAACACAGGTAAGTAAAAAAGTAATTCATTATTTATTCACTTGTAAACAAAAATATCCTTTGGGCAATAGACTATGGATTTTCACACTAAATGTCAATAAAAGTTATTAATCTATTTATTTTTTGTTCCCTGAAACCAATTAGCAAAATGCCAGGTAAATCAATTCTTCAAAGTGGTACAAACAACAATCCACTCTTAATCAATCAAAAATCCCTTTATCTAAAGCCGGTAATGAAAAACATTTCCAACATTCCCCCTTTACGTTGCAGGTCTGAGGCATTGCTTTGGTGTGTGGATGCCTAAAACAAACTGGCTGCTTCATTAATGCCGAGCAATAAACAAAATGTGGTAACTTACTCAAATCCAGAGCGGTGGCGTGGCAGCGCGAGCGCAGCTGAGTGGAAGGGCGTCCTCCGAAGAAAGAGACTGAGGTAACATGCAGCAATTCCAGAGGAAGTTTGGGCGTTTCCAGGTAGACCAAACCGCTACCTGTCTTTTTTTTTTTTTTTAGCTGGTTCTGATTATCTGTCACGCAGCTAAACTTGTAGACACTAACGGTTTTCTGAGCTAGCTAAATTCAGCTAGGATCCGATGCCTTGACTTGAGTAGCAACAGGCTAAGCTAACAGTCTTTCAGTCAGTCTGGAACAGATATTACCTTCCGTGTGAGTCCTTACCTCACAACAGTAGCCTAAAAAAAATAAAAGTTATCGCGCTGACAACATTAAAACAAATACACAAATGACAGTACATAATGCAATGCTTTTCACATTATATATATCATAGCCACATACTGTGATTGCAACTCATGGACACTAATTAACAGTTTGTTTTTGTTCTCTCCTCTTTGTTCCCCTTGACCTCTGAACTCATCATCGATTGGATTACAAAAGGTAAGTAAAATAAAACAATATCCAAAATCTAAAAACTATGTAAACTGTTAAATTTTAAACATGTGTAGAATAAAAAAACCTTTTTAAAAAATATAACAAGGTATTCAAACCATTTAATGAAATTTTTACAACATTAAGTGTCTTGGTAAGGTTGTAGGCCACCATGAGCCTCAGCTTCAATGCAGCTTGGAATAGATTCTAAAAGTCTCTTGAACTCTGCTGGAACACCATTCTTCCAAAAAGTCTTCCCTCATTTGATGTTTTAATGATGGTGGTGGAGAGCGCTGTCTAACACGCTAGTCCAAAATCTTCCATAGGTGTTCAATTGGGTTGAGATCTGGTAACTGGAAAGGCCATACTGTAGCATATTGATCAAGTCATGTTCATACTCATCAAACCATTCAGTGACCACTCGTGCCCTGTGGATGGGGATATTGTCATTCTGGAAGAGACCACTCCCATCAGGACAGAAATGTTTCCTCATAGGATAAAGGTAATCACTCAGAATAACTTTGTATTCCCTCTGAGGGGACATGTGGACCCAAATCTGCTGAAGGTGAAACTGGCAGCTGAGAAGATGCACTGAGATGGCACCGATGTTCTAGGAATGGGTAAATAACGTTTCACTAATGCTGCCAGTTGAGGGAACCGTGACTCATAAACTTTCCACCAGTCAAGGGGATTTGTGTCTAACAACGGAGAAACGTCTCGCTAATGTAAAATCTAATTGCCAGCGCTAGGTTATTCATTGAAATGGTTTATTGAAATTTAACCATTTAATCAATAAAATTAATTGATCTATGTTCCTGTTAATGATTAACAGTGAATCGATGAACTGTTAACATCCCTACGGCAATACGAAATAATTTTACCTTTTTGAATTATAAGATTTGCCCAGCTAAGCGACATTAAATCCCCTTTTTTTGACAGTTTTTCACTAAATTAATATGAATTTAACAGATGTATATTTCTTTTTTTATTTCATCATTGCTAAATCCTATGGTGCCCTAAACCACAGAATATGTTCCATTTTCCCCTCAAAGTTAAATGTATTTCACTTGTTTAATTATTTTCACATTAAGCATTTTAGAATGCCCCATTCAATCAATCTGATTCCTTGCACATTTATGCTGCACAAACTGTTTTTAGTTATGTGAAGTGTATTTTTTGCTTTAAACCACAAACCCAAGACTGCCCATAAACAAGTCATTTTAAAGCTGACAGGTTTTAAGGCAAATATCTAAGATATCCTTCATTGCACACAGAAACTATCTGGACCAAAGCATACACTAGAACTGAAAGTGAACTTTCCCGTGTAAGTGACAGTTTGCCATCCAGCATGAGATATATTTCAGGGAAGCTGAGATATGAAGTGAGGCTAGATTGTCAGATGGAGGTAAAGAGAGGAAAAATATTGTCATGCTGAGTATTGTCAGGATAGAAATAGCATGAAACCCTGGGCAGAGATGACCTAAGAAATACAATGTAAAAGAAAAATCTAAGTACAGAGCATGGGCACACCTGGTGCTGGGCGTGACATGCCAGGAAAACCTAAAAGCATGTACAGAGATGTAGGATTCAATCCACTGAAGAGCGGTGCCTGAGATCTTAAGTGAACTAAGAGTAAAGAGGAAGAGCCCATCTCAAGAGGGACAGAAAGGTACAGAAGGATTAGAACAGAAGAGAGGCAACTTACTCTAGCTGACTGAAGTAAATTGGCGATGGCAATCTCAGTGGTGTGACTAGCCTGAAGCCAGACTGGAAGTCAAGAAGGCTATTTTGTGACAAGAAGTAAGAAAGTTGGTTAGATGCTGCATATTTCAGGGTGTTGGAGCGGGCGGTAAGGAGAAAATTGTGCATTTCAGGGTGTTGGTGAGAATGGGGAAGGATACTGTTTGATAATTCTGGACAGCAGAAGGATGCAAAGATGCTTTCTTCAACAGGGGTGTAACTTGAAGGCCACAGCTACTCTGCTTGTGGACAGTGATTAATTGATCATGGAAGAGATGAATGTAAGTATGCCGGTTGAGGTGGTTTGGAGCAAAGGTGAGGTAATGGGGTCCAGGACATCGTTGGATGAGGTGAAATATGTGACCATTGGTGGAGAGGGGAGAGAACAGAAGAGAAGGTAGGCTAGTGGAGGTTGGGTAAAGTTGTTTTATCATTTGAGTGTACTCTTTCTAACTGTTGCAAACAGTATAAGGGGACAAGGTTGTATACAATAATATTGACAGAGATAATTGTCCTCTAAAAAAGGCACCTTTCATTAACTGTCTCCTCATCTGCCAGGTAGCAATACATTACATTACAACAGTACAACTGCCACATAATAGCTCTTTTCTGTCTAGATAAATGGAATTCAGTGATGTGAGGGAGGACATTGTTTAAGAAATGCCCCTAGCATCTCAATATATCAAATGAGAGCCTGCATAAAGCTTGCAGCAGCCAGTTTAAATAGCTGTGCATGCAGTACGATGAGTGCATTGGAATGCATGTGAAGGGACAGGGGCTGGTGATGCTTGTGCAATAGACCTGGTAAATTGCCCTGTGTTTTTCAGTGAGTAAATATCAGTAAAAAAAGCTGTGTCTACAGAAACTCAAATGAAGTTGAATTAAAGCCAGCGAAGAACTTTAATCCATGTCTACAAACCAATGTCATTTCAACAACATAGGCATAACACATACACACACTACCTAATTGAACTTTACAATATGTTTGTCCTCTACGTTATATTTTTTGCAGATTACCAGACAGCCTGAGTATGCATTGGGAGGAATGTGTCTTATTAAGGCTGGTTATGCCTTTTTCATATTGTAAGGTTAGAAATGAGTTACATTAATGGTGCCCCCACCCCTTTGCCTGGAGCTGCTATCATACCCAAGGCACAGGGGGTTAATAGACAGCTATCAACAGTCCATTAGACTGTGAAGTTTTAGAATACCTCGCTGACCCACTCTTGGAATTTAAGTTCAATAAGGCAATGAAGCTGCCCATTTAGGACAAAGTGGTTCCATAAACTGCAGTCAGATGATATAAATAAATAAATCTGATAACCAGCACTTAAGTCCCTCCATGGACGATAAAAACAGAAACAATCAGACACACACACACACGCGTGCACACACACATACACACAACATGCTGGTGTATCTGGGCCCTAATGGACAAAGCAATTTAAAGCACATGAACACGTCACTGCAAACATGGTGCCATGCTGTAGAGATAAAAATCACTTATTTTCTGCACCATTGACTGCCACTGAAAGAGCTGTTCATTCAGAGGTCAAAACTGCAGCTTACAGGCAAAAACACAAGACGCATCTTAAAGGACACTGAATATTTGTGAATTCTTTGCTGATGTGTTCTTTTAATACTTTTTTGCATTCACAAATGACTCAGAAATACTTTCTGATTCTTGCAAAAAAAAAAAAAAAAAAAAGATGTAGCAAAGCCTGTGAAGTGATTGGCTTACGTTTCCCTTTGGCAAAACTACATGTTTTCAGTGGGCAGGGTTAACTGGGTATGATGTACAACCAGTGAAATCCTTTCAACTTGTAATATGTAAATTATGCTCTTTCCACTTTTGTGGCAGGCAAGCTAAGTTGGAAATGCCTAAGCATTGTGCCTTCTCTGGATGCAGAATAACCAATACGCTTTTTTCTTTTCCAAAAAAATGAAGAGACCCACAAGAAAGGAATTTAATTTCTGGAGGCTCACACGCACTGCCATATTGCAATAACCCAAACAATTTATATTTGCAGTTCCCATTACCAACAATTTGAAAAATTAATTAAGTTATGAACTATATTATTATATGCTTCTTTATAGCTGTTTTTATCAGCTATATAATTTATTTAAAAAATTAAAATATAACATTAATTCATTCATTCATTAACATTGGTACAACATGTTGCAAATTGTCTATTATTTTCATCTTCCAAATTCTTTTTTCATTTTGCATTAACCATCTTGATTGACAACAATATGACAAAATGAATAAATCAAACAGATTCTGTTCCCAGCAGTGGAAAACGAGAGTACATTCATTGCAAACACCATAGGAAACAAATCCTTTTGAGGGGCAGGTGTTCAAAGCGAGAAAAGGGCACACTAACCTAGAAAACTGTTACACAAAACCCAGTTATTTTACAGTATTTATTTTACAAAGAGGCACATTGGGCACTTGGGGCAAAAGGAGCAGGTGCTTGGGTACCTGGAGCTAACATCCTACAACTGAACATCACAGTACAACTTTTGACATTATGAGGTATTTTTGATAGATGTTTCCATGGTAACATCCAACCATTGTGGGCTGTCAGTATGCTGCGTAATTTCAGATTTATGCGAAAGTATAAACATATATTTATATTTGTATTGAATCTATGGTTTTGGTTTCATATCCATTAATTCCCAACATGTTAAAATGAATAGATTAATTATCATTACACAGGAAAGATTGTTTGATCATTCTTGTTTTGCACTTCATCAATATTCATAAGGTGCCATTTTGCTAACTAATTATGTGATGAGAGTGGAAGCTAATTTGTTTAAAGAAATGATTACTTAATTTTTTATTTACAGCTGTCTTCTGTAACTAGATTATTTAAGAAGTTAATTATAACAGGCAAGTACATTTTCAGTTAAAAACAAGAAATGTGAATAATGAATTATGGTGTACCATGAGACTACAAAATTCAGTTTCAATGTAAGGCAACTGCTTCACGAGAGGACAGTTTTGGATCCTTATGAAAACTGCAGATAAAAGTGAAAACTCAAACTTAAAATATTGTAAGTAACTGTTAATACAGAAAAATGTTTTGTAAACAAGGGAGCTATTCATTGAAATGCTCTGATAGAATTGATATGACCATCTACTGTAAAGACTTTGCAAGGAAGCGTAATGAATGAGTCTATATATAAATGATGAATAATTTCTAATGCACAAGCAGGAGAAAAAAAAACTGTGATGCTGAGATTTAGCAGATTACTCTGAGGTTCAGTAGAGATCAGAGGATGGTGTGGAGTACACTAAAATCATGTTTTACCTAAAGTTTGTGCCTCAAATTGCAATTTTAATGATTTGACAATCCAATTTAATGATATGACAATCCCACAAGAAAAGAAATTAAACGAGAATCTCAAAAAGACCATACCCTTTTTCATTTTTTAATAAGTTTAATGGGCAGTCTGCTCCTGGCCCCTTTTAATAACTTTGTCAGTGTGGCTTAAATAAATATTAAAAAACACCCTTAAATGGTTGAAGTTACAAAGTATGTTATTTTTGTGCCTCCTTGTTGCTGTTTTCATAAGATAACTCAAATCACTGCAGTTTTATATATCCTTCATTCATTTATTCATTCATTGACTTTGGCGCTGCATATCGCCAATTGTCTGTTATTTGTGCCTCCATAATTTTTTTAAAATTAGCATAAACACTCTTGATTGTCAACAATATGACAAATTGAATACAAACACACAAACAGTTTGTGTTCCCGGCTGTGGAATATGAGGTTGCTTTTGTTGCAAAAACTAGAGGAAACAAGGTGACACTTGGTATCATGCCTTACTTTGTTGACAGCTTTGGCTGGGTACCAGTTCTCTAGGTTTTCCTTCCGGCCAGATGTCTTTTTTCAGCAGCATGTAGCACAAAGGTTATTTTTCATGTTCTGAAAATAGCAAAAGTGAACATTTTTTTCCTGTTGGACCCATAGAGTTGAATCAACACTGGACATTTTACTGTGTATGTTTTTGTCCAGTTATATAGCAAGTCTAATATATGACATATAATTATTATAGGCAAGTAAATCAAGTGTACAATGCATATCAATTTAATATCAAAATAATGCCAAGTTATAATTGACAGTTAGAGCCATATGATTCACACAAACTGAACAAGCACTACTCTAAGGCAATATATCATAAAGTTGTTCAAACAAAGCAGTGCGGTTTGTTGTGTAAATATCAACTGGCTAGTTGAAAAAAACATTCATATTGCTACCATGTTCACAATCGCCTTGGTTCCCAATTACACAGACAGTGAAAAAATGTATGCTGTTCTGTGCTTTTGTTGTGAGGTTATAGTGATAATGCTGTCATATTTGAAGTGTCATGCCAAGATGTTTACATGTTCTTTGGACATTGCAGTTGTTCAGTTAATTTACTTTGCGGAGAGCTCTGTATTGAAAGCTCTGCAATATAATGAAGTATTAGAAGAGATAAGCAGAAGCATGCATACTGCCATCCTGCTGCTTACACAGTATATCACAAAGGAAAGATAAAAACAAAGAGAATGGAATGTCAGGGAGTTAAATGGATATTCTATAAGTCCACACATTGTCCATTCTTTACCTGGAGGGCATCCATAATATATTCCTGTCAAAAAGATAGAACATATTTATTTGAAAAAATAAAAACCATATTCCCTCCTACTTCTCCAACCTCCATTTGAAATGAAGGGCACATAATTAAAATGGCCCAAAGTCACAGACAACCTGAAGGATTTGACAAATGGGAATCCTCATGCATGTAGTATGAGAACTGAAAAGGAAAATTAAACATGAAAAATCTCATTCCCTCTGAAGAGGTTAGTGCAACTTGAATAGTATAGTATGACTTTCACAACCTATGTCATGTCTATTCAAAAAAATAAAAATGCAGTTCTCTTGAAGAAAAATAGTAACTGCTTTTATTTAGGTTGTCATGGATACACTATTGCTTGGGCCAGGCCTTATCACAAACATTACCTGCAGATAGAATCAGGGCTATTAGTTCTCAGTTCCAGGACACCCATGGATCATATCCTGTGGTCAATCGCTTTTCAGCACATCCAGCTTTAAGTGCACAGAGCCTGACCTTCATGCTGTATGGCTGCACTTGTGGATAAGGTTTTTTCAGAGGAATTCCTACAGATGAATCTTAAGAGGTCACACCCTCCCATGGTGGTTCTTTCAAAACGACACTAGTAAAACCGTGCTGCCAATGGGGATGAACCTCCCCATTGACATTTTCCTTTCAATATATCGGAACATCGGGTGCAAGAAATATGGTCACTACTGCAGGAGTTATATTTGCCCAGTGTATTATTGGTGGCCATGCAAAATACTTGGATTTAAAGATGGCTCTCAAAAATCTTTTGTTTTTTAGTCTTGCCACTGACACCAGTACCAGCGGGCTAGTGTAAGCTCTGAATGAATTCTGTATAGGTGGGTAATGGTTCTTCCATTTCTCAAATAGTCATTGGGAACTTAAAAGAAATCAAAAAAAGAAAGTTTGAAGTTTCCACCTTCCAAAATTACAGCCAGGAAAGAAAGAATTGTTGCTCTGGCCATTTAGAATCATTATCTGGTGCAAAAGTGAGCTTCACAGAGGTGACACAGTGAATTCATCACAGGCATATTGGGGAAGGCAGAGGGAGCGAGGGCACAGAGGGAAAATACATTCTGACATGCGTTATCTGTGATTTCTGTGTGTACTAGGGAGGAGGGCAGTGCTTGTGTGTACATGGAGAAGTGTGGGGGTGCGGGACATGGAAGTGAGGGGTATGATTCAGTAGTGTTGTGGTTTAACGGCAGTGAGGACAACGGTTTATTTTTGTCCATTTCCCTCTGAGTGACGGTCCAATCAAGGCTTGGACAGGCTGTCAGGGCTGTCAGGCTGAGGGATGAGAGGAGATTAGAATTGGAGACATGGCATGACGGGCAGGTGATCGACAGACACAAGGAGTGCCAGAGCAGCAAGAGGAGTGTATAGCTGGAGAGACAGTGTCCAAGTGGGCACACACCTTTTGTCACCAGATGGAATTTCCAAATGTGCCAGTGGCAAGGAGCAATTTGGGGAAGCCATGAAGTCAGAAGAGTCATAAATCAGTTCACAGCTGCAAACATTAGATCTCGCAGACTTGATTAAACCATCCTTTCATTCGGTGAATGATTTGTAGCTTCACCTAGGTAAATAATTAAAAACCCAGTCAATTATACAGAGAGGCGAAATGGCCATGAAATGGCTACCTGTACATAATGATAATACATAGTGCATAAATATTCTTATCACTGTGTGATTACTGTCCATAGACTTGAGTGTGTGCCATTTGTTGCACCTGAATGAGAAGTCAGGCTCTGTCTACACCCTGCTATGGGTATATAACTGGATGTGAACAGGGGTTACAATTTCAGTTTATTATCAAGCTTAACTAAATAATTTGACAAACGTCTGAATTATTAGATTTTTCTGAGTATTTATCCCTGCATTAACACACACAGCTTTTATTGTATTAACAGCATATGTGTGTGTGCACATGCGCATGTGTATTTGAATTTGTGTGTGTGTGTGTGTGTGGACTATAGACTAAGGACTATAGAGTGCAGCACGCAGGAATTTGGACAGTGACACAATTTTTTGTTTTTCTTGGCTCTGTACTCCAGTACATTGGATCTGAAATGGAACAATGAGTATGAAGTTAAAGTGCAGACTGGCAGGTTTAATTTGGGGGCATTTACATCTATATTGGATGATCCATGTAGGAATGACAGCCATTTTTTATAACTAGTCCCCCCCCTGAAAGGATAGGGTACATGGCAGCCTCTGACAGATGAATGGGCAGATATACATAGTTCATTTTTTTCATTTTAATTCACTGATGTAGAGATCAGTAAGGGCCAGAGATCCGTTAGGGATCAGTTAGGGCCAACTGCAGATCAAAAGGGCATACTCCTCAACCAAGATGTCCATGTGTTGGTTCAAGATGCATGGCAGACAAGCAACTCTGAATCAGCTGACTACATATATCAATCTAGAGTATGAGCTGGCAGTTTAAAAACATTGACAGGAATTTCACAGAGGTATACCATGGTTAGTGTTTCCTTTATTTTGCCAGTTACCTGTAAATTAACTGTAGAAGGTGTGTAATTGACACTGGCTATAATGAAATCCAGTTCAGATCCTTAAATAAATTTGGTGAGAGTAGTACAAATTCATGCCTCAAGGATGCAAAACATTGTTTGAAAAACATGTTTAGCATTGGTTTTTGACAATGGATTCTTCAGTTTAATAAAAATGTATTGCAAATTTTCTGTTCTAAACCAAATGTAATATTTGGATGATAATGTATTGTGAACATTGATATAATGAAATATGAAAGAAAATAGCTGGATGATGAATGTTTTGGATATCCAAGCTGGGTCAGCTGTTTGAGTAGGAGCAAAGCAAGATTCTTCTCATTAAGCAGCTTAATATACAAGTGGCCCCTCAGAACAGGAGCAGCTCATCTGTGGGCCATTACCATATCCATCTCTGTTATGCTGAGTGTCAAACCGAGAAATATTTGTTTTATTTCAAATCTTCAGATTGAGCGAGGTGGTCATTGAAATGATAATGTCATGCCATTGCTTAATGAACAATATCAGTTTCAATGATTCAAGTGCTGGAATGAAAAACAGGGATAATACACACCCTTAGATAAACAGTGTTTGGGGGCGAAACAGTGATGTGAGAATAGTCTTTGAAAGACAGGATGTCCGCTCACAGAGCTCTCGTAAATGGAGCTGCCTTGGCCCGGGGTTGTGTACTCAGCAAAATTACAATCTGGAGATACCATGAAATTAACAAGATATTACATGACATTTTTGTATGATTTTGTGTGTGTGTGTGTGTGAATACATGCACTGTAGCTGTTTAATTATCTCTGCTGCTACAGACTCTATATTAAATTAAATTATTGATGTTTTACCTTGTTTAATTATTGTTTGTATTATTTGCATAGACTGCTTTGCTGCTGCTTTTGTTCGTGTTGATCAGATTAACCTACAGGGTCCAAGTTAAACTACGCGGTCGCTCCCTGCACTTGTAACTGTACTTCCCTCGAGGGTTTTCAACACACTTGTCCCTGGTTATGGTTACACACTTTGTTGTACGTCGCTCTGGATAAGAGCATCTGCCAAATGCCTGTAATGTAATGTAATGTAATGTAAGTCCAAAACATACCACACATGGATGGAGACTACATGTACTGTATATTGTTTGTTGCAATTGTACACTAGAAATATAATTTTCTCCTTTTAATTGAACTGTAGCCTTTAACCAGAGCCCCAATAGTTGTAATGTACTGTAGGTATTTCTGAAATGTAGAGTGTTTTGGAACAGCCCACACTGAGTAGATTATGCCAGGAGTACAATATCCATGAGGTGCTATAGCTTGCCACCGAAAGGGCTTAAAGGCAGCTAATGGCAGAAACATAATCCCTCACTGTGGCATTGGATGGGGACACACTGTTGCATTGCTACAGGAATCGCTGGTCAGAACAGTTCAGGACTGTGCTAGTCCCTGTGCTGCCCTGGGAAGGTGAGGACAAAGATTTCATTTGTAAGAATATATTTTTTAGTTCAGTTAAACACTGGACCATTCTCTTCACCTGCCCTCTGTGAATGTGTGGTGTGTGGGTCAGAAATGTGTTGCTGGTACAAAATAGGATAGGTTTTGAAACCGTGACACACTCTAAATTTTGGGGGCTCCTTAATCCCAAGGCCTCAACCTTGCTCCTAATATTCATAACAGTACAACGTTGCTTCATACAGCAACCTCCCCTCCTCCATGGCTCTGTGCCATCAATCTTCACTGACATCTTATTAGCTCTCAGCAGACACCAGACCCATGGGCCAAGCAATCAGATAGGTTTGGTAGCTGTATCCATTTTATTTTATTTATTTATTTACCAATCTATCTAACTATCTCTATATCGCAATGAAGAATGGAATGTTTAACCGATTCACACGAATATCTACAGATAAAGAAAAACAGGAATTTGTATTTACAGGGGTTAGCGTATTTAGTCATTTGATTCCACATGGAAGCTGGTTCTCCGATTTCTTTATTTTCCTGTCTCCCATGGATCAGTAAGTTTTTCAGGATGTTGCCATAGATATCCAATAGCTAGGAAACACTTACAGTTACATTTTGCACCGTATCATATAATGCATCAACAGCATATATAAAACTAATCTTATCAACGGGAAGAAAATCAAACAAATACATTTTCTGCCTTTTTTCAGTGGTGTGCACGTAATTGTATTTCTTCTGTGGAATCAGTTGATGCATAAAAGCCATTTGACTTTTTGATTCCAGTGATAACTTTAAATATACACTCTTTGTGGATTCAGCGTTAGATTAGCTGTAATATAAAATCTGACACATGCACATACATTTATTAAATTTAATAAACAATGATTTAAAACATTGAAAATTGTTCAAATTGATGAAAGACATCTGTGTCCACATGAAAGCCAGAAAGAAAGTAATTATGGCTCAAGTGAGAACGGAAACAAGGAAGGGCAGCATTCTTTCCTCTTCTCTCCTAATGCTGTGACCACAGCAGCCTTGCAATTACAGTGAAGATATCAACCTCTCAACATGGCCTTATCTCTACCTCAGTCATCCTCTCCAGACTGATAATTCTTAATGAGCTCCCGGGCTCGGTGCTGAGAGAGGCCAGGATTACATCTCTGCATGTCGGAACAGGTGAGGCCAGTCAGAGGATAACACACTTATTCTCACATCCACAGGAAGAGTCCGAGGGAAACACTTTTAGTATATAATGGGATGTAGCTGTCTGAATGTCTTAAATTGGATCAGCTGCAGAGTCAGGACCTACATGGAGTTTGTGTTGGTTCTTAACAGATTGCCTTCACATAAGATTGAGCAATGTATGGCTATGATCTGGTGCCCTTTGCCCTCATTAGTTAATTGTATTACTGAGTCAATACAAACTTTGTTGTTCCACTATGGTAAGCACAGGCATATAGGCAGTAGTTTTTGCAAAAATTACTAAACCAATGTACATAGTTTATCCTTAAATCAACAAGGATGATTGGGCCAATTTATGTGGTCTTTGAGTAAGACAACGTACTGTATGCTTTCATTCCACCTGAATTTAGTGCACAATCAACGGATGGTTCCCAATGGCTCCCTAATATAATCTACATTACTGTATCAGTAGGCATGTAGAATCCTATAGGGAATCACTGAGCTTGAGCTGAAAAGTACATATGGGGTACCAATGGAAAGTAGATGTACAAGTAGAGCTCATAGCTGTAACTACTGCATACATTCATTGACAGTATGAAGTCATTAGCTTGACTCTGTTTTTCCCTGAAAAAGATTTTGAAGGGTGATAAGGAAGAATAGTAGATAGTATGACTTTATTGGGGAAAAACCTTGACATGAAATAAAACTTAATGAAAAGAATTACAAACCCCAATGCTTGAAACAATTAATAGTAAGTGTCTGCAGCTCAGGAATGAAATAATTAATTCATGATGAATTCTCTGTAAAAGTGTTCTGTTACTGAATGTACTTTAGCCTGCATGTGAAACAAGCCACAGCTAATATTATTACAATAATCATACAAAAGAATGAAAGAAATCGAAGAAATCGAGGAAAATGATACAATGCAAATTTTTTCAACTTTAGTGAAGTAGCCATTGTACAGCAAGTCTTGTTAAATTCAGTATGATGCCCCTTATATCTGTCAGAATTTTACATTTGGTCATTTTTAATGCTCAATATGCTAAAAAAAATAATGTTAGTTATAATAAATTTCACCAGCTTAATATGTCATCTGACATTATACCCACAATCCCTTGCTCTCTAATCTTCTGTTTATTTATCTGCTATGTCCTCCCACACATGTCATAGTTCCCATGTAATGCAGCGGACCTGCATTATCTCCTACTCAAATAAGACACTCTAATCTTTGGGTTCATTTGATCAATCAATTACATGCTTCTTTTATCTGCAGAGGGGTTGCCAATTTGACTGCTACTGTGCATAACTCAGAGATCCACCAAGTTGTAACATGTCTTCAGAAAGATAAAATGTATTTTTAGAGTTGATATTTGATAGAATTGTGTGTATTACTTCAATGGCAGGATGTGTAGGCTGATGAAAAACTACATGTTTTAAGTGTAAAAAATGGTGGGGGGAAAAAGATTCCAAACAGCCATCTAAAAGCAGGCAGAAGGCAGGGGCTGTGTTGAATTATGCCTGCCAGGAGACTGCTTGGGTTGCCCCCATCAGGTCAAACAGAATGGAGGCCAGTGGTCCACCAACTGGCGGCTAGAAAAAGAGGATTATGTTCCCAATCCGGTTGGATCCCAGATCCATTTCCAAGAACCCTTTATGTTAATCTTCATTTCAGCCAAGTCTCACACGCAAACTGGAAATAACATATATAACAGTGAAACAATGAGCAGCTCTGGTAATAAAACATCCCTTTCATTTTTGTCCACTCGGTGACTAGTGGCGGAAATTGCCAAGAGGACAAACAACCATCAGTCAATGCAGGTATATAAGCCTTTGTTTTTGTTCTATGTAATTTATGGAAGGAGTCTCCCCTAATGTCAGCATACGTAATAAAACACATTCATCTGTGCCATCACAGCCTCATTCTCAATTTTTTACCTCCCTACCAGGATACCAGTATCTTGGAAGTTGGTGAGTTTAACTATGGCTCCCCTGACCCCCATTAGACATCCTTTCTTTGGCTGTCCTTTTGGGATAATGTTATTGGTTTAGCTGTGAAAAGACAGATTATCTGTCTAGCGGTATTTTATTTTGTTTCAAAACAAATTGTTGTTTGTTAGGTTAACATTACACCATTTTAAATGGACCTTCTGAGCCTTCTTTTGGTGATATCACAATTCCTGTATTCCTGAGACTAACATTGATGTCCCCTTCTATAAGTCACTCTGGATAAGATCATCTGCTAAGTGAGTGTAATGTCATGTAAAGTAACTGGATGGGAAGTGGTTGCAAAGTCACCACCCCCCTCCGTCCTCAATGAACACACATACAAAAGATCTATTTAGCACATGTTAATCTGCTGGACCGCTGGGTTTCCCAGTGAGAGCAGAGCAGTCAGTTGCTAAATGGTTCTGAGGTATCTGGAAGGAGAGGGCTGACATGCAGAACAGTAGCATCACTAGGAGCCTTGGGAACATCAATGCAGTCTTGTCACTTCCAGTTCATCCACTCTGACAGCCCAGAACAGTGACCTCACTCAGCCACTTGCTGGGGCTCAAAGGTTGTCACTTTGCTAGAGACTCAGAGATGAGATTGATCCTTCACACATTGATCAAACATGCTGTTTTTAGCCAGAGACCCAGCGTGTGGCTGCCAGAGTGACACCATTGTAACTGTATAAAACAAGGTTTCTGTCTGGGGCCCACCTTCAAAGGGATTCAGATAGATTTTTGGAACCTGCCTGTCAGACAGGGCAAGTGGGCTGTCAATCAAATACTACCAGAGGATGCCTTTGCTTCATATTACTTGATAGTCTTGTAAGTGTGAACTTGTTAACACTACAAGGCTATCAAACACACAGATTGATAAACTCAGATCCTAATCATTTGCTCTTGTAGTTTAGTTAATTAAAAAAATCACATAATGATGAAGTAAGTTTAATTAAAAAGCTAGTGCATGTTATTACACAATTCTAAGCCCCACCTTCTTGAATGATAAATCACTTTGTGCTTGATATAAAATGCCATAAAATCTCACAAAGCAAACTAAGATATAGGCAGTAAATGCAAACATGCATTATTAATACAAATATAAATGTCACTCACTCATGTACCAAGAGAGAAGGAGGGAGGGAGATGGGGAGATACAGAGAACCCAGCAGAGCCAATTATAAAGGAGATAAATATGCTCTCTGCAATTCTCATGCCTTGCGTCTCTCAAGACAGAAAGGGTACATTATGACCAGAATACATTATTATTAAGCCGCTAAAATGATTTTTTAAAAAGAATAATAATTAAAAACAATTAACTAGTACATAAGTAGATACACTAAATGAGTACAAGATATTGCCTATCTAAATATTTAAATTTACTCGTTCTCAGCCATACGGCCATTAAAGAAAAAATAAGTTAAAATACAAGGCAACCATTTTGTTTCCAAATTGATTTATTAATTGACTGAAAAGAAGATGTACATGCACCCAGTGCCGAAAGACTGAACTCCACATGGTTGGAAAGCCGATCTTACTTTAAAACAGTTTAAAACATTGTCTAAAATGCACCTTGAGGAAAGTGTGGGCTCTTTTTTGCCTTCATTTGGCAGTCTCCGGGTCACTCCCAGTATTCATTAAACCCCTGTGCAAACACTCCAGGGAAAGCAATGTACAGAACATCAGCCATGCGATACAACACAGAGGTCACTGGCAGAAAATAACCTGTCTGACAGTGTGCCTGAATTAATTTGACAGGCTGTGTGCACAGAAGTGATGGTCAAATGTTCAGAAGCAGGTAATATCCAACTTGGATGCTTTGGTGCTATAAACAGATATGTTCAATTGGAAAAAAGGTGCATTTTTGGGTTAGGGTGTTGCTTTGGGGCTAAGGGTTAAGAAATGACTAACCTTTAGAAAATTCTTTAAATAGCACATGACTTATGGTTGCTTATTAAATGGAGAGATTAGATGGACAGTGATTTCTCTCTGTGTTAGATATAGCCAAGTTTGATCATACATCATTATCCTGCAGGGGAGAGCGGGGAAATAACTAATGGTTTTCATATTTGGCTAAATTCTGAAAATGTAACAGATGAATCATTTTTTAATACCAACAACCTACATCCTTTGGCTATGATTACACACCACAATTAAATTTCTGGGACATACCATTCACTAGCAATCTGACAGTAAGTACCAAGAGTGAAACATTACATTTAACCCTGAGGTTGGGGTAAAAACTAACATGGCGCAAGGTACACCTGACAGTCTTAATAGCTTTAAAAGTTAACACAAAGTAAGGCAATTCAATACAGTTCCATGTTGTATGATACAAACAGTCTTTAATTTATTATTATTCTCTGGTTCCTCATCTAATGTCTGTTCAATCCAAACAACTGTATCTGTCGATGTGACATGTCACCACATAGCCTGAAGTTAAAGTTGGGTTAAATATATGTACGAAGATCCAGTCTAAGTTGAACAGATCTAATCAATTCTTTAATTAATCATCTTCTGACAACAAGTTAACAACCACATTCGGTTTAACCTCACAGGTGGCCTATCTGCGCTTTTGCCTGGCTAGCAATCCCAGCAAGCTAGCATGCTATATCAAAACTATGCATTCTGTTCGTCACTGAAAGACTGTTCATGATTAGACACATTTGGATTCCTTGACAAACACACACACAATACAGTAGCTGAAAAAACACTTCCGGTAAAAAAATTCACTTGCATATAGCCAAAACAGACTTTCGCCAATATCTTCAAAAAGATTTATTGAACTCTCCCGCCGTTTGTTGGAGACAAAGAGATGCTAATTCTGTGTGTTTAACCTGAAATACATCATTCAAGCTTGATCCATCTACCTAAAAAGTCTGTATGATATTTTACTCCGTGTTAGGTTTTGCCCCGCTTTCCCCTACTGATATCACACAAGGTAATTTTCTGTTTTGTTGTCAAACCATAATTTCTTCAAAGTAATATCCACTTTAGCTTATATTTCAATGAATTTATAAAGCACTCTTTGGCTCTTTGGCATTTAGTTTGGCATTTAGTTTGGCAAAATCAGATACAATTTCATAGGTTCATCTGATCGGTTGGTTCGTGGTGGCTGGTGAGCTGAAAATAGCCGCAGAAAAAATTCCCTTTAAACTCATCATTGATCTCAACTTGTTTCCATTAATTTCCTTGTGTGGCAGCAATCTGAATAATCAATTGGGAGGTAACCCTACAGCCTCTTTCTTCACATGTTAGGGAGATTAAATGCTATATTCAGTTTTTTGTCACAAAGTATACTACTGAAAAAAGAAACACTGCTTTAGCTTTCAGCACAACCTGCAATAAATGCTACTTAAGAAAATCTGCACTTTAAAATGACAAAATCTGCGCAGTGCAGATCTTTTCCATGAATATTGTCTGAGTGTGAGAGTGAAGAATGAACATGCATCTACAATTTTAAATAATATTCATAAAACATGCACAAATTTGTGACACAAATAAAAAAATGTATTACTCACCTAATAGCCTAATAGAGTACTTTGTGAATTAATCAATGCATTGATTAACTCACAAAAAATGACTGAAAACAGGTCATGGGAAAGTTTTCTTCCCTGTCAATTTTCAGCTCAACAGCCTGCACTGGTTGGTTCATTGATTAAAGAGGAGGAAGTAACATAGTTAATTTGTTACAGTGAATTTTCTGCCTTTGTTCACATATGCTGAACATATAAATCTTCAGTTTTATCAGCCTATAAAATGTCCTCTTGTACAGCTTAATGGACATTATTAAATGTAATATACCTGCAGTCCCCCTCACCTTCAGTGTTCTGAATGCTCAGCATGTTTAGTTTGAACCCTGTTCTGTTCCAATATTCACTTTTTCATCCCCCTGTGGAATCTAGGTGACACCACGTCAGAAAGCCTCAGCCTTCGATAATCATCAAATTTACCCAAAGTCCTTCGAGTGGGATCTGGAGGAGAAAAGGTTGCCAGTTGCACTTGAGAGTCAGTGCTTGTCAGGGTGAGTCACTGTAATTTTGAGTGAGGCTGACACCAGCTGCCAACAGTGTCATCAGTCCTCGCTTCCCTGACAGAGGCCCTTGGGTATGTCGTCACCAGGAACCAGCCAAAATCTCCTCAATTTGGTAATTAATTCAGTTAAGTAACCCTACAGCTCCCTATGTTACATTTAGAGATTTATGGAAATTCAACCCCATTTCTATGTAACTTAAAAGGTCCAGCTGTTCTGAATTTTTAGCCAACAGTGTAAGTCATAATTGATACAAAATGATATATGCATGCATTTAGACATGGATTTTCTATTGATAAAACTTTTGAAATATTATCAAAATTTAAAGGCCTTAATTGCATTATGGCTGGAGAAAGTCAAAAAAGTCACTGCAAAAATGTCAGGAGTTTCTGATTTGAAGAAGGACCTGTAAAAAATCTAACACTTTGCAATTGTCTTATCAGCTTCTATTTGAAAATGTTTATTTAATAATTGAAAATGTATTTCATATTTTAAAGGCATTACTTGCTTCATAAATTAAACAGAAAAAAGCCAGTCATCTTCTTTAGAAGAACTACACTACCAATCATCCATTAACAACACAGCACAATGCAAGCACATACCTGTGGACTGGTTTCAGATGTGTATATATTTTTATTTTTTCTTAGACTAATGATGAACTATGCACTAACGTAAGTAAGTGACAAATTAAAACTGAAAACTGGAAATTGAACGGTTAAATAGTTAAACTAAGAATTTATCAATCTGCAATTATGTCTGCAAAGTGCTTGGACTGGCTACTACTATACAGTACTATAAACACTTCTTCTATAAACATTTTTCTTGGGTTCGTTTTCAAATGGGACATGGCACCTTTAAAAGAACCTCAATTAACTGCAGGCTCCATGCATAAATGTATACTATGTATTGAAAGCATATTTCAAATGAAAATTGCATTGTTAACTAAGTACGAATAGAGCAGCAATAAGTACCCTTTGAAGCCGCCATTTGGCTCCAGATAATATACAAGGTTAATTGTTTGCCTGATTAATGAACCATAAATATAATGTATTTGAAAACCCAATAGTCTCAGCCCTCTGTTTACCATTGGCCAGTCATTTGATCATGGCCTTCAAATTTTAATTACCATCATTAGCCTGGTTATTGCAGGGAGAAAGCAAAACAACCCATACATAGACAAATACATGAACATGTTTGAGTGCCAGTGGAATAACAGTATCTTGCAATTAAAAAGACTGTTTAAGTCTCTAAAGTTCCTCCTTTAATACTTCCTTTGCAGTGCCTTTTTTCTTGTCCACTGCAGTCTTTTCCATTTCAACTTTGTCTCTAACACAGAGAAACAGTCGTCTATGGGGTCACATTCATAATTAACATTAAAATATCACACTTCCACTTCTGCTGAGGCAGGTCTTTATTTTGGAGATCAGACCTTCATCAGAACTTGGAGCTCTGGAACGGTGCCATTGTAGCATCAACACATTTATAGATGCATAATTAGCGGAGAAACATTATGGATCTTTGTGTCATGCTCGACGTTGGTTAGACGAATGTTCCTAAAAGGGTACAGAATGAAAGACAGCAGATCTTTTGCAGGTGGTCAGCCAAGTACCCAGGGGAGGGAAGGACACAATATAATAAACTGTGAAAGAGGAAGTTGCGCTGCTGTCCTGAGAGGAACACAGCAGGCTGCAGAGAACACACAGTGTGCTTTACCACAGTGACAGGGACAGTGCCATGCAGACTCTATAGGAATGGAATAGTGCTGCAGTCTAGCAAGCTCTCTGTCCCTCTGCACATGAGAAATGATCTGTCACCCCACTCCAGGTGACAAAGCCATTACCTGGGGCAAGTGAAGGGGTCCTCAGATATGATTGCAGAAGGTGCTTGCTTGGACTCTGAGATCATTTGTTGTGATATGCCATAGGATCCTAGTGCTGGTGTTGCCTATTGATGGGAAGGAGACAGGTAAGAGATGGCTTTGAGATATTATTTGTCACTGACACTTGAGCTCATCATTGCTAGTAACAGCCTTGAGCAACGTATTGTGCCACCGGTAATGAATCTATAACCAAGTAGCAGTAATCCACACCATTTTGGAATTAAAAATGATTTGTTTTTATACGGAATATAATCACAGACAAGGATACAAATGTAAAATAGTAATTAAAATACACTCCCCAGCCACCTTATTAGGCACATCTACCTAGTATTAGGAAGGGCACCCCTTTCGCCTCCAGAACAGCCTGAATTCTTTGCGGCATGGATTCAAGGTCACAGCCTTAAATATTTCACATTTATCACACTTTAAAAAATAGATGCTTGTAGATTCTAAAATGCCCATCAAACAGCACGCCATAATTTATTCCCTTAGCCAAATGGACAATTAAATAAAACCAACACAGTCATCACAGGATTTTTCTATATCAAGCAAAATAAATATAGAGAAACATTTAAACATCTATTTTCCATATTCCTTTATCAAAAACAACTATCATGCAGAATTAATATAACACAGTGAGTGTCAAAACCCTATTGCCTAAACACTGTGTATTCTTTCAAGCATGTTAACAAAGATGACCAATACTGAAATCCTTAAAGGGTAGCGCATGCAACAATATGTAAATCATATATAAGAGACAGTAAAAACATACTTTTTTGAGTCACAAGAGCAAAAAGTCAATCTTATCCTAAATGTAACATGTAAAAATCAGATTTTTACATTAAGTTCTGCTGTATGAATGCATGTTCCATACTGGATTCATTTATTGATTCATTCGTTGCGCACCTTATTCTCTTCTCCATTTCATTCTCAGTCATTTGTCATCAGCTAGGCTAGCAGCTGTGTTAGCCTGTTGCCCTCTCCCGCCCGATGTTTGAGCAGTAAGGGTGCCTGGGCTTTCTTAATAGGTTAACACTTTCTTCTGGGAGGGGTTTGGCGGGTTAGCAGGAAGCACTGTTCCCTCAGGACCAAGCAAAAAACACATGCAATAGTGAAGTGATAAGGACATAGCACTGAAGCAGATGGCATTTTTTTGATAAGACAGTAAACTCACACATATCAGGGTGTTATGAGGGACCTGTTACTCTGGCCAGATTCTTAATGTGACCATCCTGGCCCCTAACTAACCCTTTGCTAACCCACATATAATACGGTGAATAAATCCATCCATCTTTACTTAAGTCAATTTGCGATGAGAGTTCCTATGCAAAGTGCTTGATGTGCATCACCAAGTGTCGTCCTTCATCAATTTCATCATCATCACCCTGATCATCATCATCATTCTGCTATTCCTTGTCCTCCTCCTTCAGTGACACAGCATTCAGCATTATTAGCATGCAGTGTTGTCCCCCTCCCTGTTTTGAATGCATACAGCTATTAAGTAAATCTTCTCCCTGCTGAACCCTTTGGCTCCAAGTCATTATATCACTTTGAGTACTTCATTCAAGGATATTGGCTCAGGCTTAAGTTGCAATTTTTTTTGTAATTAACAACAGTGGTTCAGTGGCAAGGTTAAGTTTATGGTGTTGAAAGGTCAGTCATGAACTACGTCCATAAGTTGGCAGAGTACATATAGCAACAATATTATTTTTTTGAGTTGATTTATGCATATTGGCTTTATGGCAGTTTGGTGTCAATATTGAAATAACAACAATAAAAAGTCAAACAACATGGAAATCTACAGTGTAGCCAGACTGTTATTAGGACACTTCTTTGCCAGAAAAGCTGAGGGGTGGATTTATCACGTTGGCAAGGTTTTGACAATGGCAACACTGGCACAGAGTCTAAAGAGATTTACTGACCATTCAGACAACTATTTCCAGAAACCATATCTTCAGGTAGTTACAGTACTGCAGGGTCAGTTCCAGCAGGCAGTGGGTGAAAGACAAAAACACAGGCAAGACTGGAGAAAAATGGGAAAAGGGAAAATAAATTAATAACATGCTGAAATTGGTGAAAGAATATGTAATTCAATATTAGAATAAAGTAAATTACTGTTATCAGTGTTCCTACTTCAACAGTGCTACATCCTACAGTATTATGAAATCAACTACCTCAATAATAGCAATCATTGTATAAAGTGCAGCCACTTTAATTAGTGCTCTTATAAAATTAAAACATGAACATGGACATTTAAAAAAAATAGATTACTGCATTTCTATAGAATATTACACAAATCATGTCATGTACATGCTAACATGTCTGGGTGCTATTAAATGTGTTATTTTCACTGACTGTGATATACACCCTTTCACAGAAGACAAGAGTATAAAAATAAATCAGAGGAAATATGATGCCAAAACATCAATATAAATATAATATATTAAAACCTATGCTTTTGTAAACTTCTGAGTCAAGGATAACTACAGTTTTTTCCAACTTCATAATCCTCCACTTGAAGCTTGTTTTTTTGTAGGTGTTCTAAGCTGAGCAAAATCTCTTGATGTGTGTATCCTATCTGTAAGAGCACCATCTTGATGTGGCCACTGAGGCATGCAGGCACTTTTTTGTTTGTATTTGTTTGCATTCTGATGTTAATTTTTATATCAGCCTAATAGCAGATAACATTAAATGAAATTCTAACAAAAAGGGAGTACAAAAGTCTTTGGAAATTCACCAAAAACATTGTCACTTCAACACTTGGACAGACTTCAGTATGAAGAGTACGAGCAGCCTGAGCAATAATGCAGAGCATACAGAGGCTAATTTCATTTGTATATACTTTCAATTAAATTCTTGACATAGGAAAATATTATTTTAGTTACACATAAAAGGATTGTATGCATTACACAGCCTTATTTAACACTAAACAGAATTTATTTTAAAGAAACCACAATTAAATTTGCAATTACGTTTTCATTGTCAACTGAGACAGAGGTGGAGACACTTACAGGTTAACTGCTCTTCTATCTGCTTTTCGGGGCTTTAGAAATTAAATATTTGGTATTTTAAGTCTTTATTATTTTGTTCTCTTACAAAGTACATTTTTGACAATAAATTGCCATCTTGCCACCTAAAATGTCAGTGATGTTTTCACTTACATTGCTTAGTGAATTGCCCCTGAATGTTTCATTTTTAGCTGTAGAGGAAGACACAGACAGGGGATTTATGGTTGGGATGGGATGGGCTGGGATGAGAGACAGCGGTGGGGAGAAAATGAAAAACAATGATTTGCTTCATGTTTAATGGGACAACGGGAGTCTTGCTCCTCACACCATTATACCCACGGGGTGGAACGACTGCATCACAGCAGAAACTGTCCCACTAAATTAGGAGGATGATAGACCTTTTCAAAAAGAAATAAATAAGTCAATCTCAGAGCACTGAGTGAGAGAGAGGGCAAGTGAGAACCTTTTTATAAATGTGTTCCATGTCAAGGTGTAATTGAAATGGAAAGCTACTCTGATGGGAAATGCACAAGATTGCCTGCCATATCTCGTTCCATTTTTGCACAACCCAGATAATGCTGGTGGACTGAACATTAAACACTCTTCCCCTGGAGATTTTATGAGGTGCACATTGCTCTGAACACTTTACACTATCAAATACCTAACAAACAGTCTGGAAACCCCTATCTACAACCTGTACTAAACAAATGAAATAAAACCACAAGTCCTAAATCTCCTGTCTGCCATGAATGTGAGCTTTAAATGACCCAATGAAATTGAGCTCAAAAGCCCATGTTATGTGAAGCACGTTTGGTCCAAGTCACCCACTGGGCAAGACTATTACATCACTCTGCAATGTCCTTGTACCAGAGAGCCAGCTTCTAGGAACGAAAAGCAATATTGTTCCCGGCATGAAGCCTGTGCTCTGTCTCACCAGCTAGCGTGAGTCTTTATTAATTTTAATTAGCTGAGCCACAATAAGGTGTCCTTTGAAAAAACCAATTTAGGCATCCAAAGGCAAACTCTCTCTCCTGTCCACCAGGGAATGGAGTGCTTAACCTAACCTCTAGGTCAAATGGCAACACTACAACTGAAATTGCTGCACAGATAACAAAATAACAATAGGATGAGTTATAAATTCAAACCATGGACTGTAAGAGATAATATATATCTATCCATGATTATATTACTTCGTAGCGTATTACTGTGCCGGCTTCCAAGTGTATTATTGTTCGTGTTTTTCGCATTGGTCTTTTAGATAAAACTTATTTGATTGTAGCAACTATTCTTTAGACATGACAGATTTAGCTGTGAAATTTTCAAGAAATGTTCATGGCCACCATACAGATGCAATGCAGGACTTTTCATGTTATATCTACTTGCCATAGACCACTGCAAGACCTTCAGTTTAGGTATAGGGGACCGAATATGGATTCTACCAAATGGCACAGGCAGAACTTTTTCGTCTTTTTCAGATTTTTCAGCTAAATATTTGAAACAGCGCTTGACTATGTGTGTAGCAGGTTAAATATAATATAAATATGATGCTGAAATTTAAGCATGAACTCTCCAAAGATAATTTTTTTTTAAATCACCAAAGGGCAAAACTAATAATTCCAAATAAGCGAATGTTTACAATCACTCCTGCCGGCACATTTTCATTTATATTATTTCTGTTTTAGCTGAATATGTAGCAAACAAAATACTTTGAAACAGGTATTGACATTTGTGTGAATTCTATTCAAGTGTAAACAGCACTTGGAATTTTCAAAGCAGTCAGGGTAGTAAATATGTATGTGGAAATAAAAGTGAAAATTTGCACAGATTTTCCATGAAAGGTACATGAGGGGAGATTTTTGCCCCAGAATACTTTACTTCACATTGACATTGTATAAAACCCTAGGGGCCCCTGAAAAGGCAATAAAATCCATTCAACAGGCAGCATTTTAGGAAGTCTTGGGGACTGCACTCATTTATCTGTGTTGGCTGTTTAACAAGGTTGGAGGCCATCCTCTTTCATGTAAACAGCACACATAAGGATCTAATGGGAACACCGGCATTAGCGTTACATAAACACTGTAAAACAGACTGTATGAGAGTTTGATTAATACTGCTCTAACACATTCCACTTTGTGACTAAAATGTATACATTTTTTGGTGTTAAAAGTATAATAACTACAAAATTATGTTTTATAAATCATTGTTGTAATAACATCTGCACAGTATATAATTAGGCTAGGGCTTCCCTTCAGAGAGAACCCAAGACTTTCTTTCTTGTTCAGCAAGATTTAAGATTTTCATACTAAACTTGATCTATAACTTATGCTCGAGTCTCTACTCGATCCTGTCTCCGTACTGTCCAGTAAACAGCCTCCTCCTCAGCTCCAGCCTGCCTTGACTGTGTGTGTTCTATCTTCTGATCAGCATCTCGCAGTGGGTCCACATTCCTGCTGCCTGGAGCCAGGCTGAGAGACCCTCACTGTCCCCAGCTCTAATTCAATGCTCAAGCACTTCCTCCAGCTGAGATAATCTCTAATAAACCATCTGCACTGTCATCTTCCTCCGCTTTGCTCCCCCCCCCCCCCCCCACACACACACACACACCGACACCCACTGCCTTAATGGCTTAATATCCCAAAACTGTCATTTAGAGGGAGAAAAATATTTAATAATTTCAAATAAATAAGTGGCTGAATATTTCACTCTTGCAAATGTCCCTTAGTAATGACAATGAACAAAATATACAGTAAATGTTTTGTTCTGGTGTTGTATGTTTAAATGTGCATGATGTGGTTTAAAGGTTGCCACAGATGGTTTTTGAAAAGGTGGCAGTTACTCGTGGAGGTTCCTGCTGAGAGTATTTCAATGAGCTTTCATAGGGCACACATATATATTCACACTCTCACACACATCATGAGTAGCTGTTACAAATCACATACAAAGCTATTCTGACACAGTGCTGAGAAGCTCACTCAACAAATTGCAAATTACAGTTTATTATGTCTAACATAATTTAAAAAAACATATTTTGGTGAAAATGAAAAATGTCGCACCAACTGGTACATTTACAATGCAATACCACACTTGTCCTGAAGCAATTGTAAGATACACTGGCCAGGGTCAGAGTTGGTGGACAAGGAGGTTTAATTAAGGTTTAGAGTTAATCCCTGAAAATTGCTCTGCTGTGGTTGAACTGGTTTCCATAAGACCAGATCTCTGCTGCTCAAAACAGTTGCATTTTTACAGCAAACATGATTCCTTCAATGTATAGCTCTGATTATCTTCAAGAGCTGAGCTGAGATTCATTTGATTAGATTGGTCAATGAAAGTAAAATACGACAATGTATGGTTTAGCACTAATCCAAGAACAACAAATCAATCCTGGCTTACACAGCAAAACAGCAAAACAGAGAAACAGCTCTATCTTTATGATAACACGCTTCATATATATTCCTTCAATAAAAAGAAATATACACAAACACAATATCTATACAATACACAATATGTTTCTAAATGTGTACCCAGATTTCAGCTATTGAGTATTGCAGAAAAACCTTTATTCTCTAATATCAAATACAAGTTAAGATATTATGGTGTAAATATAGCAGACAGATTGGGAAACTAGAGACAAATTCACTGCATCATTGATCATCCTAAAGCTACCACAGAATCTCATTAATATACAGTCTCAGTATATGACCTGAGACTTACAAAGATGAAGACTTATCCAACAGTAACATGTTTCTTGCATTTTTAATGGTTGTATTCATCGTACATAAATCCTGTGTAGGTATTATACTGAATTTTCAGTGTAGAGTTAACTATGCAGCTAGAAATCAGAGGTGGCACTGCAGAGGGTGTGTGGAAGTGGAATAAACTGGCGTTCCTCACTTTCCAGAGAAAAACTATTTATGATACTGCCAAGACTGAAAATCTGTTCAGCCAGTCAGGAGATAGCTAATTTGCAAAGACACCCCATTATGATCACCTTCAGTATCAACAGAATAAAAGCAATGAACCAGAATATTTTCAAAGTTATTTTCCCCAGTTTAGGGGAAATACTTTTCTTTTCTTTCATCCTCACAATAGTTTTATTTATGGTCATACTCAGTTCTCTGCCCCTCATCTGCAGTTCTCTCACATTTTTTAGCTCATAAAGTAGACTTTACAAACACTTCAAACGATCTAACCCATACCCTCACACTCACAGCTTTCCATTTATAAATAACCACGGTAATATGGTAAACCTGTGAAATTTGAAATAGCTGACAGTCATTTGTCCAAATATTTATGCTGTCTTGGAATAGGGGGGCTAATTGTATGGCATTGTTGTACAGTAATGCAGTTCAATGTCTTTAAAAAAAGCATGGAATAAAATGATACCAACAAATAAATAAATAAATAAATAAATAAATAAATATGAAATACATGGTTTGAAATATAAATTTGATTAGTACATAGGAAAAAAAAATTGACACAACTGTTCCAATACTTTTCCATTAACTGTATAGTGGTACCGATTATAAAATGGTCAATTAATTCAGCAACATGAAAAGCACAGAATAAAATCATATTAAATGGTATGTAGGACATTGCGAGTTAGAAAAAGAATAATTAAAAAGAATATGAATTCAGCATGAATTTAATAGGTGGGCATATAACAAGAGCAAGGTCAAATCTTCATCCACAGATTTTTTACTCTCTCATGTAAAATTATATGTAAATGTTAAATGTTTCAGGCAGTGGTGTCGTTAGGCCTAGGCCTTCAGGGTTTAAGCCCCAAATGTTTTGAGGCTAGCCCCAAATATTTGTCCAGCCTCATCAAAATGTATTTGTTTACTACTCAAAATCAGTGTACTCCTTTCAGCTCCCCCGTGCAAGCGTTGATAGCGCCATGTGAGTAATGATAAGACAGGCACTTGTTCGCTGATCACTAATGTTTATAATTCAGATCAAAACTATTATTAATAAAGGAGTTGTTGGGTTTCTTTAGTTTGCATTATAATATGGATGTACAGGTTTTTTTCCCCAGAAAGTCATGATTAAAAAAAAGCCAGCGAAGTGAGACCCAGCCATGGGAAGATTTACCTCAGAGTGAGAGTGCAACAGCAGCAGAGCAGCTAGCTATTTCAGGTTTGCATGGGCCCAGGGAAGAATGGTAGCCCTGGGTTTATGCTGTGGTATACAGTTCATGTTTTCCATGATGAATTGTGTTGTCAATAATCCATGACGGGGCATTAAGAGCACAAAGGAAATGCATTAGTCTATGTTAAAAAGTACCTGTTGTTTGGGATAGAACGTTTCAAATCAGCTAGCCAGAGTGGCAGATAGTGGCAGATAGTCTGCCCCTGGTTTCAGGACAGCCATGAATACTTTATTTGCGTGTCTATAAAAAGACAAAAAAAAAATGCATTGCTGAATCTGAGAAATGGGTTTACCATTTCATGTGTTCATTCATTAGAGAGGAGGAGTACCATGTGCATAAAGCTCTTATGAAATGAGAAGGAAACAGTTAATTACTTTTCAATATACATTTTCCTAATCTGTTGTGCCTAACTGAAAGGTAAGGAAAAACATTTTAAATCTAAGTGTAATTAGGATTCACATATTTATGAAATGTTGAAAAACCCTCAACAAGCCACAGTTTTAAATTTTGTATGTGAAATCTGAAAATCTGAAAGGTTTAACATGAGAAGTGAATCTATACAGATAGGAAGCTGTGCCTTACCTGTCCAGCATTTAGTTTTTTTTTAGATGTGTGAAGCTGGACGCCTTTGTGCATGTTCGTACGCCTTCAGCAGCTGTCTGACTGTTGAGATGCTACAATCTGACAGAAGAAAGACTGAGGCTGGCGTGCACCTTTTTTCAGATAAGGAGATGGAATCTGGGTTTTAAAACATATTTTCAAATGGACTGCTTCTCCCTGATAGTAAAGTATCTGTGACTCCAGCTTTGCATTTTTTCTCTTCTCTTTTTCTTTTTGTGGGACTGGCACAGGGCTCAAACAGACACAGCTACTGTGCCATACCTAATAATAGAATATAATCTGTCACATCGTATCACAACTCTGACTAGTTGTTTGGATAAAAATTTGGAAAGCGCCAAAGAAAGATAAAAATAAAATAAAACAAGGCACTCAAGGACAACATCTAAAAACATAAAAACACCTTCAGTTCATAGATTTTGATCTGTGAGTCAAATATTAATAAATATAAAAATGATATAAATGCATAGATAATATAAATTTTATATTCTTTAATTCAATGTGTACCTTGAATTAGATGTAAAAATATAGGTGTAAGTCAGAATGTGACCTTTAATGGTCAAATAAGTTGACATTAATGGGGATACTGGCATTGGCATTGCATAATCACAGTAAACAAGAAAATCTTTTGGGCTTCATGAACAGAGACAGCAGTCAATTCTGTATCTCACATGGAGATCCCCTAGAGAGTGCAATTCATCACTAACACTATTCTGTCAAGGACTATGACATTTGGTCCATGTTCTCTGTGTGATAGCCACCTACGGGAGATTACATCTGGCTCTCTGACACCCTAATTGCGCTCTCGTTTAATCTATATTTGTCCTCAAACACTACTGTCATACTAATGTCTCAACCATCAATCCCACTCCAAGTGAGAGACAGTAGCCTCAGATGAAACACCAGTCAGAGCAAAAAACAAAGATCAGACTACACTGCCCTGGTTAACACATACATCAGAGAGGCATTCCTTGTATAAATCATACATATTTGAAAGTCGCTGGGCCTTCAATTTATTTAACTATTTTATCACAGTTATCACATTTGCCCAGGATTAGCCCAGAACTAAGAAGAATTGCTCATGTGCTGGGAAGGATACTAAAATTGGACCCTGAAAACAGTGGCAGTGTAGTGTAATGTGTAAGGTGTTTGTCTTGTAAGGTCACCGGATCAATTCCCAGGTGGGATACTGCCGTTGTACCCTTGTGCAAAGTACTTAACCTGCATTGCTTCAGTATATATCCAGCTGTATAAATGAATACTATGTAAAAGTTGTGTAAGTCGCTCTGCATAAGAGCGTCTGCTATATACCTGTAATGTAATGAAAACAGGGAGGAAAATTTAACATTTTGTTCTTAGTAAAGATTAGCAATGAACAGGTTTTGGCCAAAGTCAATGACTTGAAGAAGCTCATATCAATTCAGCTGTAAGGTCATTGTTGTCATGTTTTCCCACTGTGCTTCAACACAGGGACCCAACCAAGCCTTTCAGTGCTCACAAGGATATTGCTTGAGTGAACATATTTGGAAACCATTGAGTACAAAGCTCAAAGAAGGAAAAAAAGATAGCTGAGTTGTTGGCATTGGAAGGAGTGAATTATCAATTTCGCCTGGCGATACAATCAAGGGGAAGAAAACATGCCTTTCAAGAATCCACTAACCAGCCACTCGAGATCACCACTTCCAGCCATCCTGAGAGGAGCTGCAAGATACCTGGAGGAGCCTTGGAGTTAATTATGTTTGCTTTCACGTCTGCCCTGTCTTCTTTCTAGTAGCACACCATGCACTGCTGAAATTGAGTGTGTAAATGGTACAATACAGGCAGGCAGAAAAAAAAACCCATTCAGTACAGTAAAATGTCTCGTGGTAATTCAACTCCAGCAGAGGACCATATGTACCTTGTAAAAGTTGATTTAACACTGAACATTTTACTGTGTACTGTATGTCTATACCATGTATTGCTCCAAGCTTTGGTTCCATAGCCAGACCTGGTGTCATAGAACCAGGGCTTGTAGCCCCCTCCATCAATAATTTATTGGTTAATTGTATGTAATGCTGGATAATGTCAAAACTCATGAACAACAATAATAATAAAACTTTTACCTTCATGGTAGGTGAAATATGAACAGACTAAAATAACTAACTTCAACAGCTGCAGAAGTGGCAGCAGATGACGTTGGAGCACAATAGTCTTGACAACTCTTAACAACTCTTAACACCTACTAAAAATCTTTAGCCACCGTGTTCACGGCAGTATTACAAACTGATTGTTAGGACTGCCAAAATGTCATAATTATGTCTAGAAAGTTGTGGCCTTTGTAAAACTTGTATGGAACTTGCATTTTGTATTATATTAGACATTGAGATTTTTTATTAGCAATGCAAAATATCCATCAGCATAGCTGGGGAATGTAGTGGCTTTTAGATGTCACAGTTGCCTTGTTTACGCTGCAAACCCCAAACAAGTTGAACACAAGGCAAAGTTACTTGTATAATTAAAGGATACTGTAGAGTATGGCATGGTTAGTTTCTGAGAAAAATGTTGGTGAAAGTTTACCTGTAACTGGCCATCATTTTAATATCAGTATTTTTGTACAGAAATATTTTTAGGAATAGTGTTTTTTACACACTTAAATGGAAAGAGTAGACATGAGTAACTTGTTGAGATATATTTAACTTTTGCAATATTGCACCACCGTTGTTGTAGTTTCTTTACAGCCCAAACATGGTGAACTCTTGTTCCTTTCGAACAAAGTAGGATGTCCACATGCAGCATCGATATCAACATGCAGGATTTTGAGAGACAATGGGCTAGTACCAAAACGTAATGGATAAGAAAAGCATTGGATTTATATTTTTCTGAAATCATTGAAACACACATTTAAATCACACTTGTGATCCACAAAAATAATGTAATATAGGCATAGTTTGCCTCCATGGTGGATAGGTCATAATGCAATCCAATCAAGTGTGTTTTCTAAAATAATCTATTGTGAATCTATAGCTAAAATATACAGAACAACTTTGGAAACAAGCACCAAAGTGCCTGCATAAGCTATCTATAGGTACGCAAAATTGAGTTCCCTTAAATACAACACTAATGCTATTGCATAAGAATGCAACCAATGGCAAAATACTGAGGACAGATATGAGTAATGCAACACAATAAAATAAAAATCTAATTACGTTAAATTTTTCATAATGATTTCTTACATTAAAAATTACCATATTAAATTTTAATAGAGTCATTTACATTCTTTGTAAACCAAAACCAAATAATTAAACATTTCCTCATGCTTTACTGTTTGGCTTATGAATGAATGATTCAGTACAATGCAAAATTTATTAACTCTGATTAAACTTAATAAAAGCAGACACTAAGACCATTTCACTGCAACTTCTACCGGTAAGTCTGTTACTAATGTGATAAATCAACTCTCGCAGCTAGATGCTTAAAACATGAAATATCACATTCATTGTGACCCTTGTCTGAGCTTGCCTCTATAAAACATAACAATAGCCTGTGGACCTATTGTCAGTGTTTTCATTGTAAATAAGACACGTGTGGATTGTCAAACTTGTGTTAGGAAAGCAAAGCTCCTTTTAAGAGGGAGATTAAGCAAAATACAAACCTATGTGTCTTTCATCTGGCCGACCTATGTCATCTGGCTGGCCTATGTCTTATGAACTTTGACAAGGGTCCATTTTTTGTTAAACTATCTTAATGGAATACACTGAAAACGGCATGAAGAACTTTGGAGGTGAACCATCAAGATAAGTAAATAAAGGTAAAGGACAGGACCAAATGGGCTGATTGCCCTGTTCTCATCATCCTTATGTTTCTTTAGACAGAATGATAAGAGATCTCCTTTCAGTGCTAATATTTTCATATGATTTGCTGTATGTCAGTGTTCACATGGAAACAAATACTGGAAAATTATTCTCTTTTTCTAGAATTTATTTTCCGGCGCCATATCTGAATAATCTGTACTCCAGCCCTGAACAGGCATAAAGATAAATGATACATCCTCCATCACACCTGTCTTGGTGAAACTGTGTTTCCCCATGGGTTGAAGCACTCTTCATAGCTATAGGCTGGTTGAGAAAATTGGAGAGATGGGTTTTGGCAGAAATATGAACTGAACATGCACAGCAATGCAGAGAAATACCTGAGACGTAGTCACCAATAATTTACGGGCCCCTGTAGGATGTTGATCCTTGACTGCAGGGACACAATGGTTGACCCAGCCAAATCTGTGAATGACTTGGAAGAGAATAGGAAATGGAACGAGGCTGCATTGCCCACGTTCTAAGGAGAGCTGATGAAAATTTAACCAAAGGCGTGGTTTATTAAAGTAAAAGTTAGAGGAAGGATGAAATGTAATAAGCCTTCATAGACAAATATATCACCAGAAGACTCAAAGCACAACATGCCTGAAAGCGCAAGAAACCAATAAAAGAGAAACTGTTACTTCAATAAACAATCAAGAGTGGAAAGTTTTCCGATCACAGTTTTATTTTTTTCAAAAATCCGTTCTGGGGAAGAACAATAAGGGCCAAATCAGTACACCTTTTATTTTATTAATCACAGAGGCTTAGTTTCAGTTTCTTTTATTACCGGGTTGTCTACAGGCTTGCGGCAAAAAGGAAAAAGAAATGTAAGTAATTAATACTTATGGCCGTTCTCATTTTAAGTCTCTCCGGATAAAAGCACCTGTTAAATCAAATCTGATCAAATGTATTTGTATAGCACATTTTAGAAAAAAAAAGAAGGCTCCACACACCAAAATATTCCCCAAATACACTTTAAGTGTTAAGTTTTAATAGAAGATGAAGACAAATGTTTTCTTCAGTAACCAGGTCACCTGACGCCATGGGTATGGTGATGATCCATGGTCATTAAAGCGGGCTGCTGTCAAAAAAAGTGAGATAACTTTGCGTCTATGATTCCAACATGGGAAAATGTTACATTTTTTTAAACCTTGAGCCAGCAATTTTTTATCCATTAGCTCATGAATAATTTTTCTAATAGTATGCTGTACACATATATCTGTCATTGAGATTATAAGTGCAAATGTGTGTCATTTTAAATTCTGAGCGATGATAATTTACCTACTTGTTGTGATTAAATGGTTTGTTGGTAGCCTACTTAATATTATCCTGGTCCAGCTTCCACATTAATCCCAGGGGATCTACAACTACCTCCACAGTAGGGATGAAAAGGGAAATGGGACTCCTTAACTCCGGGGTATTTACAACTGCCTTTTGCAATTTGAAATCTGTCAATCAGCAGCTCAGTTAAACTTAACATGGATGCAGGAGACACATCTTACCTTCAATTTTATTGTGTAAAGCTCACCACTGAAATGTCATCTATGGGTGACTGAATGAGTGTGGAGATGGGTGTGACACTGTGAAGTGTATCCTGAGAGAAGCCTGCTTCGGGGTGTAGTTTATATAAATGCATGTACAGCTACACGAATGGGATGCTCTCGCCATATATAAGTGTAGTTTGAGCATGTATAAGGCATAGGAAGAAAGCATATTCTGGCATTTTTACTTCAGCTTGACAGAATGGAGACTTTCAGTAATCTGAACACAGATGGGATGGAGTTTAAATAATGGACAGAACTCCCTGCTGTTAAATTAAAGCAAATCATTCTTGAACAATCGTTCAGTTCTTTAGGGGTTACCAAGGTGTTTCAGTGAAAATATCATTTAGAGGAGATCATTAGTATTGGCCAAAAGGTTTTGAGCCATCTTGACAAGCTGGGCAATTTTAAAATATGGATGTAAGGATGTACAGATATATGGGAGAATGAGTGTGTCCAGAAGTTGGGGTGGTTGAGTCTTTTCAAAGTCAATGTTAATCAATCAACTTATTTTTTAATTTTTTTTTTCATATTTTGGGCATGTAGTATATAGAAAATTATTTTTGTGTAACAATGGGGGTGACAAATTACAGTAAAGTCATTTCAGCTGTTAAATATTTTAAAGGTTAAAGTGTTCGACATGATGGACTGTATTTATATTTGAGGGATTTGGTGAAAATATATATCCTTATGCAGTTAATGATGATTAAGCAGTCACATTAAGCAGATTTAATATACATACTGTAAAACCTCATTTAATAATCATTGAATTACTTTCAGCTCAAGTAAACACAAGTGTTTCTGAAGACCTTTCCTTATAGCACTTCCTAATACCTGTACATCTCATTGTATATCTAGGCAACCTGAATTGAAATC